>NC_058093.1:77534545-77837575 GCF_020171115.1 Neogale vison
TTATATGCTGATGACTCTTAAATCTATATTTCAGTCCAGATTTTTCCCTTGAACTCGATATTCATGTATCTAAATGCCTACACAAAATAGTCCCTTGGATTTCTAACAGGCTTTCAAACTTAATACATTCAACAAACTTTTGTTTCCCCCCAACCTTTTCCATCCTTAGTCTTCTCCATCTCAGTCAGGGAGAGTGTATAAACATGGGGAGCTCTGTGGGGAACACGACAATAAAGCTGATAAAAGAATGAAAACCAGTGAAGGAGACGGAGAAGTAGAAGAAGAGGAAAATGTAAGATCAAGAAAGAAATGAGAGGAATAGCCAATCCTGGAAAAGCTATAAAGATAAGTATAAAGTGAGGGCTAAAAATGATCCAAAGGATTAGCATTTCAGAAATCACTGATGACCACTGCTTTGGTATATTGGGAATAGTTTACTTGGGAAATAGAAACATGGCCGTCTAGTGTTAGTAAGTGCAAGCACACACATACCTTACAAAATTTAAGCCAAACATTCATCCAGAGTTTCAGTTCTGTACTGTATTTTTGAATGCTTCAGGCTACCTTTCCATCTGTATAACTTAGAAGGACCTCATATCTAATATGTCCTATAATGAACTCATTTATTTTCCTTTCTCTGTTCTCCTTACTCCCAAACAAATTAATGCCAAATACCAACTTTTCCTAAATTCTCTATGATGTTGAACAACACCAATACCTAGTCATGTACCTACAGTAGAAAAAGCCTTAAAGATCATTCTGTTTCTTTCTTTCCATCCATTTCTAATTTGTGAAATCTGATGGAAGCCCCTAATCTCACCAGCCTAACTTGAGTCTTTATTGGCCTCCGTATCCTCAAGCCCCATACTAATAAGCCTTCTAACTGGCTCCCTTGCCTAACAACTTCCTATGCCCAACTCTTTCAGCTATATAGTTACTAGTTATCTTGCAATAAAGCACTTTAGTTAAAAACTGAAAGGTGTTTCTGACTTCCCAACTGCAGTAACACAATCTTAAAATAACATACCAAGGCCTTTGAAATTTGGCTCTCACCTACATTTCCAACCTCACTTTATGACAGTTCCTCTCTTGCCTTAACATAATCAAACTGAAGTACATTGCAGGGGGCTTGCAAATATTTCCCATATTTCTGTCTTTTGAATAAATAGCTAGAGTTTTCAAGGTTCAAATAACCTTTTCTCCCTAAATTGTAAATTTCAGAAAGTTTGGAAAATAAAAGAAAAAAGCCATAATGTTGTCATTGTAATGTAACATCTTTGTTTCCCTCCTAATAGTAAACATAATTTTGCATAATATTCTTGCATAGTTAGCTATTCCTTGTCATGATGCAGAAAAAGAATATCAGAAACTATATCATATTATTTTGAGGAAGGAAAAAAAAATAGAAGAACAAAAAAAGGGTGGGGACAAAACAGAGCTATGAATAAGGTTTAGGATGCATACCATGATGACCTACTCATCTACCATGGGTGAGCCACATATTTGGCTTTCAATTTTCTAGTAACCAATGTTAAAAACAGAAACTTTGTTAGTTATCCAAGTCCTGGTGTCCATGAGATTAGAATAAAATGTCCCAGTAATTTCAACTCATCTTGGAACAAATACTGTAAAAAGACATTCTTCCGAGTTTCTCCTAAAGAAAATACCAGGTGATATACTTAACAACTTCTGGGAAGACTCCTTATTAGAAAAAACACATCTCATTTCACATCATTGTTCATATTGAGAATCAATATAGATTGATGCCATTTCACAAATCAGAGTGATTTTGTAAAAACCATCTTTTTGGAAATCATTTGATACTATCGAGATACCCAGATCTTTGCTGGTCTGCTTTAAATCATGGCTAAATATTAACACATTGAAATACTCACATATAGTATATATTAGTCACCGTAGTGGCTGAATTTTACCTGTCAATAAAACTTTCTGAATAATGTTTTTCTTAAAAATGGAATTTTAAATAGTTCTTGTAAAAGGTGAAATCTTAAAACTTCAGGTTTCCTATTGGGCAGTTAAGTCTTACTTAGAAGACTGGACTTTAGGTTAAGAAGTAAAAATTCTCTCTTTTCTTTTTTTTAAAGATTTTATTTATTTATTTGACAGAGAGAAATCACAAGTAGATGGAGAGGCAGGCAGAGAGAGAGAGAGAGAGGGAAGCAGGCTCCCTGCTGAGCAGAGAGCCCGATGCGGGACTCGATCCCAGGACCCTGAGATCATGACCTGAGCCGAAGGCAGCGGCTTAACCCACTGAGCCACCCAGGCGCCCAAAATTCTCTTTTCTTGAGCATGAGTGTGATTCCCCCTGAATAAGCTCTCGTGGCTGGGGCAGGGATGCTACAGTCTTGGGTTTTTATATCTAACAGAATATAGGATGTTATCCTAGAAGGACTCAAAATTAGTTGAATAATATACTCTGGTTTGCAGAGATTCTCACTGTCCCCAACCTTGAGTCCTCTCCACAAAGATAGCTAGGTACAAGGACAAATTTTGGGCCACCTTGACTGACAAATTGTAATATTACGTGTCCTTAAGAAGCTTAGATACTAAAATCTTTGTTTTTACATTCTCTGAGTTTTTTAGAACATTTGATAAGATAAAAGCAGTTTTTCAACTTTTGCCTTTATCAATGTTTGTAGGGTTTTGAGATATGGATTCTTGTCCCTAATTAATTCTGTCACTAACTAGATGGCCAACCTTGAGCAGGCTACTTAAAGTTTCTGAGCTCAGTTTCCCTCGCTTTGTAAAATGAGGGAATTGTAGTAGGTAATTGGTTCCAGCCTGTCTCCGAGCGGTGCCCACAAGCACTGCTTCCCTGCATGAGCCCCACCTGCTTTTGGGCTGGGCTGTGCCCTCTGGACAAGTGGAAGTTTCTGGACCTGTGGAAGGGGTCAGGAGTAGTCCGTGCTAGACGTGCTAGACGTCAGTGTGTGGAGGCCCCTCTTGCCCCCTCCAGGCCCAGGGGCTTTCATGGAAAAAGATGACTGTGCCAGTGTCACCTGGTTAGACCCGAGAGGTCACCACAGGCTGTTAATTTTTGTACAATTCTTGTAATTATCTGATTTGTTTCAATATTAAAAAAGACAAAAACACACACACACACAAAAAATAGGATTCCTTCCAGTTCTGAGTCACACTGATCCTCTGCCCATCAGCTACAGGGGAAGAATCTCCTCAGTCTGAAGAGAGTAAGTGGTTACTAATGTTTCTCTAACAGTGGATCTGGAATACTAGGTGACAGTCACACATCTTAGGTGAGAGCATAGACTTTGCAGAGGAAAAGTCCTGGTTCTAAGCTGCCACTTACTAGTATATGGCCTGGGGCAAGAATTAACCTCTCTGAAGCTCAGTTTCCCTGACTATAAAGTGAGAATAATACAAGCCCTTTTAGGGTTGTTGTATTTAAGGGGATACTATAAAGCCTGCCCTAAAAGTACAGTGTCTACACAAAGCAAGTACTCAATCAAACATATCCATTTTCAACATTGTTGTTTCCTTGGGTCCACTGAAATAATTGCTCTTCTAACAGCGTTTCTCCAAACTGAGTATCAGCACTATTATAGTTACAGTATTTAAAGGTTTTCAAGGTGCCAACTTGGCTGACTAGTAAAAAAATTGGAAAGACACTGGCTCAGGGGATTTTTAAAAAATTAACCAAAACAACCTGTGTGTTGACCTTTACCCTGTAGTTCTTTTATATAATAACAACCTATTAATAGACATAACTTTAAGCTGTTTGATTTAGTGCTAATGTAGTCCAGGCCAAATATGCTACCTTTCTTGCCTGCTACGAAGAAATTTAATGGAAGTTTTCTTCATTTTTCTGTTTGATTTGAAATAAGATTGTGGGGAAGTTCTTAGTTTTGGGTTCCCATCAATAGATATTTAGTCCCTTTAACTTTTGATCATTTGTTGATTATATTTAAATATAACTATATGTGATAAAATCATTCTTAGATTGTTGAGATAAGCCTTGAAGGCTGTATAAGTACTTATTTTATAATTTAAAAACAATTGCCTAACCATAAAAGAAAAGGAAAAAATTCCCCAAATGTGGGAAACCAGAGTTCTTGGCTATGCTCTTAAACTACAGCAGGAAATATGTGTTTGTTTATTATGACCCTAGTGCTTTCATAGCCAGATTAATTTCAAACACAGAGTTTTCATTCCTTTTAACCCATAATTGTCACCCTGACTTGTGGAAACTAATAATTTGCAGGGAGTTCAAGGAGAACATTTGCATAGTTTCATCTAGTAGAACCTGGATTGTCCCATAGCTTTAGAGAAAGACCCTTTGTGAACAATTCTAACCATAGGGCCGCCTATAGGGTGGCCTACAGGTTGTGTCAGTTACAACAAAGTAACTTTCTGGGTCAACCTATGTTAAACGTGGCTTTCATGGACTATCAAATTTTATAGCAAAGGATTTCTGAATTATCATTATAGGTTTAAGAATCTCTCCTTCTTGATTCTTTCTAGGTTTCTCCTCATTCATGAGATGTGAACCTCAACTGATTTGTACCAAGTTGTGGAAGAGTAATTACTTGTATTTCTGTTAGAAAGTTCTCTGCAGGATAAAGGGTGAGTAATATGTTATATAGATAGATAAAGAAGAATCTATACTGATACATAAATCTTGAATACCTCATTGTTAAATATCTAAAATGTATTAAGCCATTTATATAGACTTTAATTATATTAATTCAATTTCAAAAGTTTTTTTAGGAACTAGCTTATTATTTTCTGTCTCTATAGCTCTATTTCCTTTAATATTTTATTGTTTAACTCTCATGGAATGTCTCTTATTTTAGCAATTTTAAAGAATTGTTTACTGAATTTATATACAACCTTCCAAAAACTGCCTATAATTATTATTAATTTGTCAAAATTGATTTAATTAGAATAAGAAGATTATTTAGTGGATACATCTTATAGCTTCTGAATTAAAGAATGACAAAAAGGGGGACTTAACTGATGTTAAGATATAAGGGATCTGCTGGTTCTACTCAGTATCACAGTAGTAGTTGAACTGAAATGTTTGTGTTTTGATGTCC
Organism: Neogale vison; assembly: GCF_020171115.1. Lineage (NCBI taxonomy): Eukaryota > Metazoa > Chordata > Mammalia > Carnivora > Mustelidae > Neogale > Neogale vison. The sequence goes on from NC_058093.1 coordinate 77,539,621, forward strand.
CACCTGCTCAATCTTATACTTTTTAGTTAGTATGGTAAGAAAAATTGGTAGAGTTGAATGTAAGGAATAGACAAAAATGGTTTAGCAAAATCCTGTCTGAGTCTGGCAGAAATCCTGCTCTCTCCCCATTTTGTCCACCCTCAAACTTGCCAAGCCTTGTTCACTTTGGCTTTATTTTAAAAATGCATTTCTGGTGAGTGAGGAAAGGTTTTGTACTGTGTTTTCAATGACTCACCCAAAATAACTCCATTGAACTTGTAAACGGTTCTGTTCTGAATGCAGATTGTGTTTGTTCTGAGATGGGCATGAAGGAGCTGCAGAAAGGAGATTAGAGAAGGGAAATGTGGGAGAGGCAGTACAGTTTATATTTATTCAGGTTTAGGCACACATAAGAATTATTTTTAAAACAGACATTGTGTATGTGTGCATGCATGTGTGTGTGTTAAAGAACTATCTATGAGGTCAGTACCATTTAAAGCTTTTAAAGATATATTAGTATTAGATATGGTTTATGTAGTCACCAACCTCTTCTGATTCTTATAAAATGAGGTAGGAAAATTTACATGTGAATATATAATTCCAAATATGTGCATTGTGAAACTTTTTAAAGTGCTAAATGGCTTCAAATAGGGAATAATAATATATGTGATATAAGCCAGAAGTCAGTCTTAAAATAGGAAGAATATATCTATCAAGACATTGACCATATGATAAGATAGTGTCAAAACTAGGAAATGGAATAATGACATCCTCTTGTTTTGTTGTGTCAGCATAAAAATGTTTAATATCAAGTGGCATAAACTGAGTATTTAATACTGATAGATGTGCCTCTTCAAAAGATTTTATGTTTGAAAATGTCAGAGATCTTAAAACAATATTTAAGGCAGAACTGAAAAGAAAAAGAAAAAAGGACTGATCTAAATTTTCATGAATTCATGAAACAGACCAAATAAAACTTACTCTGTTACATAATCTTGCTTCAGTCAATTGTTGATGAAGAATAGATGAGCTATTCTTACCTGTTGCTCAGAAACACCAAAGAATTGAGCCACTGGGGGAAAAAAAACCCACAAGCTGTCTACAAGGTTTTACCATGGAGAAGGTAAATTTAGCATTATGTGACAAACTGAAGAAATTGTGATCTGAAGACAGTGGAATGGATGATAAAATGACACGTTTTTAACATGAACAAATTAGAAAGTATGTAAATTTACCCAGATTATGTAAATAATCTGCAAGGCAAAGTTCCAGTGGTATTAACACCTGCTTCTCCTTCTGGTGTGTACTTGAGAAAATAAGGAAAATCAAAATAGCAGATTGTTATGCTATATTAATGCTTACTTAGGAGGATAATGAACTAGTATAATACTCCCTAAATTCTTCCTAATGTGGAAAAACCCTAAGGATAAATAATAGGTTCAAGTTATAGACTATACAAGTGAATTTTATTACTTTAAAATATACACAACTAGAAATACTTTCATGAATAATAATGACTTAAAGAAATATATCAGAAAAAAATCTCAAATCAGACTAACCACCTTTCCTCATTGTTCATCTATATGGTTTGTAAATAAACCTTTATTGTAAATAAACCAAGATTTATTTTCAAATATTTCAATCATTGAATAATATTTTCCTTTTATCCTGTTGCAAATTATTCCACTGGTATCCCTGAAAATGTTAATAGCTATATTGAGCAGGCCCAAAAGATTTCATGTTCAAATGACTTTTAGAAATACTGGGTAAAATGAAGTTAGCCAGCTTTCTTCTTTTTTCCCAATAAATCTTGAGAATTTACTTCTCAAGTCTTTTACATTATTGTGACTGGATTTGGTTGTGAGAGGTGGGGATATAATATATAGTGTTTTCCAAATTTATTTCATACAAAATTCTTTCTCAGGCAATCCTACTGAAATAAAAAATGCTGCTCTGTTTATTTAATCTGCAATTCTACTTATCTGATACTCCCAGCTCCTTTTGTCTTAATAAGGGCTGAAAATTTGGTAAACTGCAATGCTACCACTTTCGATCACTCTATCACTAAATTTTGATGCATAAAATTTTGATTACATAAATATTATTGAACAAACAATGCAATAACTTGAACAAAATGCCTTAGCTTAACAAATAGTAAATCTTGTTTAGTAATTTTGAGGCATTTGTTAAGATCTGAAAAAACAGAAAATAACTAAAGTAATTAAACTGAGCAAAATGTTTCATTTCTGATATAAGCTTTTCCATTTAAAATTGTCTAACTAGAGTATGTTTTCTGTCCTGGCCTGAAATTATGCCATTTAAAAAAACTCATCTGCATTAGCATGTAGGTGTCACTTACCAGTCTAAGAACAGTCCCCTTATTATAGAATTGATGTTTGCCTTCTGCAATATAACAATTCCAGAAGCTATTCTGAGTATCTACTTCCATGTGATTCCATGTGATGCTCACATCAGTTTAGGAAGGTTGTTATCACGATTGCTATTTCACAGATGAAGAATGTGATGGCCAGAGATAATAGCTGTCTTGCCTTAGGCCATAAAACTAGAAAGACACAGAGACAGATTTCAAACTTCAGTCTGACACCAAACACCTAATGTTTCCACTACAACTTGCTGAATGGAATTATCCACATTTTATATAAATTTGTCTATTCCTCTACCTTGTAAGCATAAGTGAATCAGACATTATTCTTTATGCAGAGCTTCTGCAGTGTGGATTTGCAGTTGGTCTAAATACAGTACTTTTGGGAGGGGGATCCTTGAATAACCAAATAACAAGACTCTTTTCATGTGTGATATGGCATTCATTGCTAAATAAATGAAACACCTTGGGCATTTTTTAAAATTTCAAAGTCGAGAATGCAATTAAAACCCTTTACGTTCCAAGATAGCTTACTATTTCAAGGATTTCCTTCCCAACTACTTCTGTACCCTAAACATTTTGCATTAAAAATTTCCATGTAGAAGAAAACATACAATTGTGCTATTGGAGATTCAACAATTTCTATATTCTATTCTAATGTTACCTGCTGGCATCCCCCCTACCCCTTTCTTTATTGCTTGACTCTGGTGGTTGGTTTTTAAATTTAAAATATGGTTCACTGTTGCCTTTCTCGAAAGTTCTTTGCTGTCTAAAAGTATTTAAACAACAAAGCTAAATAAAAAAATAATAGGCCTTAGAGGGGTACCTAGGTGGCTCAGTTAGAAGTGCCAGACTCTTAATTTCAGTTCAGGTCCTGATCTCAAGGTGGTGAGATCCAGCCCCAACCGGTTCTGTGCTGGTAGCAGAGCCTGCTTAAGAGTCTCACTCTCGATCTGACCCTACCCTAATTCTGCATGTGCACATTCTTTCAGTCTAAGACCTTGAAAAAAAAATTAGGCCTTAGAAAAACAACATGAAGCAAATACTTTATCCATTTGTCCACTCGGAAGACATAAAGAACAGAACATGTACCTCAACAGAAGTCATCGTTCCTGTGGGATTAGCACTGTACTAGAAGTATAGAGGGTATAAGAAGAATACAGAATAATGTTCTTTAATCTCTCACAGTTTACAGTGTGGCTGGGAAGTCAAACATACACCCTCAAAGGCCAGTCATATTACACAATTCAGTCTCAACATAAGTGACCTAGGCATTCAGTTGTGTATCAGGGGATTGTGGGAGAGATGTGACCAGAAGTGGTGGAAAGATGTGGTCAGGAAAAGTTCTGACTCGGATCTTGAAATTCATGAAAGTATAGGACAGAAAGAACAGCAACAAACTGATGCAAGGACATAGAGACAGCAATAGCACATGGGGATAATGGAGTTGATGCTGAGAGCCCCAAATGAAAATGGTGGTATCGGTCAGGGCCCATAATGAAAATGTGAAGACAGCATATTTTGTTGTGTGTGGTTTTTTACCACCCCTTTCAGAGCCTCCTCTCCAGCTACTTCCCTTACTCTCTTGCTTACCTTTCCTACAGGGAACTAGGCTCTAGCCAATTTTGAAGAGCCATTATTACATCGTTACTGGCATTTTGCTAACAGACTCTTGAAGACTGGAAAGTCTTTTAAGATTCAGAAAAAGAATAGTGAAATTTCAAAACAATGAGATGCTAGTATCAGTGTTCTAGCACCCCTTCTATTTTCACAGTACACACATTACATAGGCCCGGAATATAATGGTGGTTCTGGAAAGTTAGTTTCGATTTTTTTTTTTTTTTTTTTTAGATTTTATTTATTTATTTGACAGAGATCACAAGTAGGCAGAGGGGCAGACAGAGAGAGGAGGAAGCAGGCTCCCCACTGAGCAGAGAGCCCGACACGGGACTTGATCCCAAGACCCTGAGATCATGACCCGAGCTGAAGGCAGCGGCCCAACCCACTGAGCCACCCAGGCGCCCCGTTAGTTTCGGTTTTTGATACGGTCTTGTAGATATTGGTAAACCATCGTAAGTCGCTATGTGATACTTGAATAGGATTTTGGTCTTTATACTAAATGAGATTTAAAAGGGGGTGGGGGAGGAGGATGACCAAACGCATTTTTAAGAGAGTTCTGAACTTTAACATCATTTGTTTCTTGAAGCATCTTGTAAACACCAAAATCCAAGCAAGTATTTCTACACTTTCCTAGCCATTCCTTGCTCTATTTTCCTTCATCTTTATCCAGCTTCACTGTGGAATTTCAGATTAAACATTCTCAATTCACTTTCATACGTAACAAAACCACGATAAATAACTTTCTTAAGCATGAAAGTAGCACTTCACGAAGTTTGGTCTTCTCCAGTTTGACATTTTGACAAATATCAATCATGCGCGTTTCTTTCATCTTCAACCTCCTTGGGCTTGAGTTAAGTCCGCGAGCCCAAGCCGGCACTTGTTTTGAAGCGGCGAAGAGCGGCGCTTGGCCTTCCCTCAGGTTTTCTGCGAGAGAAGTTGACAGGAAACAAAGATCGCTAACCAACAAACAAGCAAACAAATCTCGCCCACTCCGCAGGCCAAGGAGAGGAGGACCCGGAGCCCCACTCCGCGCGCGCCGCGCCACGCTCCGCCCCGCGCGCCCCCGGCCGGAAGGGGGCGTGGGACGCCGCCGAAGGAGGGGCGCGCAGACGCGCCGCGGCAGACCCGGCCCCTGGCTTGTCGGGAGGAGGCGGGAGGCGGGGGCTTTGGGGGCGGGGAGCGGGACCCGGGCGGGCCGGCCGGCGTTCGTTCTCAGCCGCGCTCGCTCGGGCCACTCGCGCTCCCGCGCCGCGCCGGGCCGGCTACATGTGAAGCGCCGGCCCTCTGCCCCCTCCTTCCCTTTCCTTCCCTCCCTCCCTCCCGTCCCCTCCTCCTCCTTCTCCTCCTCCTCCTCCTTCTCCTCCTCCTCCGCCCCCTCCCGCGCCCGCTACCGCTTCCCGGGGCCCCCAGCCCGGCTGGGTGCTGACAGCAGGGGCGGGGGGTCCCCGCCGCCGCCGTGTCTCACTCAGGCTCCGGCAGCGGAGCCCCCGGTGCGGCCATGGACCGGCCTCTGGTGGCGTCGGCGGAGGCGGAGGAGGAACTGGAGTGGCAAGTGGCGAGTCGCAGGAGGAAGGCCTGGGCCAAGTGCCGCGGTTCCTGGCAGGCGTCGGAAACGGAGGACCTGTCCACAGAAGCGACGACGCAGGACGAGGACGAGGACGACGAGGAGGACCTCCCGGGCGCGAAGCTGCCGGCGGCGGCGGGAAGAGGTCTGTGCACCCGGCCGAGCCCCGGCGGGCGGAGGACTCCGGGAGGTGCAGGCTGGCGGGCGGGGGAAGGTCTCGTGCGCCCTGGGCGACTGCTGTGAGTTCTGGAAGATCCTCCAGAGTTTGATAAGCCGGGGGAGAGGGGACACATTGGACCTTTAAATGCGTGCGCTTGGCGGGACGTCTTCAGAGTCAATACAGACACCCCGGTGCCATCTCCTTTCCCTTCAGATGGACACTAAGACATGTTGCTGAGGTTGCATTTACCTCCAGTAGATTTTCCTACATGGGAGTGTCCAGGTTGGTAACTAGCTGTCCCCTCACTCTGCCCCGCAGGAAACGTGCCCAACGAGAAGATTGCGATATGGCTCAAGGACTGCCGGTGAGTGTTCGCTTTCGCGGCTCGCGTCCCAGAGGGAGATCGGCGGAGATGGCACTCCCCAGCGGAGTCACTAGGGCCGCAGCGGCTGTGGGTCCCGTGGCCGTTGCGAGCTATAGGCCGGAAAGTGAGCTGGCGGATAGTTTCCTCCTCCAAAAGATTAGAAATGGAGTGCTGTGACCGCTGATTATTTGGTGACAGTGTTGACTTTACAGTTGTTAGGACTTCAGCCCCTGTGCATGATGTTAGCATCAGAGATCAGAGACCTGAAACAAATAATCATGCAGTGTTATTATTCTTGCCTTGTTTTTATTCGAAAGGATTTTCACATTTCACACAGTATTTTATTTTGCCTTTGTTTTGACATCTGTATATCTGTCATGGAATTATTTCCCTTTCAAATGTGTTTTAGATCAATTTAATTTACTTAACAACACGAACGGAGCTTTGATTTTACTTTTGTGCCTTAATTCTATTTGGACAGCTATAAAACCAGCTAGCTTTGTTCTTGAAGTTTACTCCTTGGATGTGCATTTGTTAAATGGCACTGGAATGCACGAGGGGAAATAGAGCTTTGAAGGCATTCAGATGGCATAAATCTAACTACATGCTTTGGCAACTGGTACAAATTTTTGATAAAGTACAAGAGGAGACGAATTATATTGCAAGTAAATCTTACTACAGTAAAAAAGGGCTTGTTTTATATTTTAATTTTTTTCCAGTTTCTTATTTGTAAAATCTCATACGAAGAATGTTACTTTTTAATTCAGTTAAGGTGTTTGTTTCTGCATATATTTGCCATCTTATTTTGGGCTTTTCTTAATCTTTTGTTCAGGTACCTACAGAGGTAGGGAAATGTATTTTGGAGGAAAGAGAAGCGATTTTTATATATGCCAACTTATTTTTCTTCCCTAAACACAGATAAAATATTGGCCACTACTCCATTGATGTCCTGTTTTGATGAGTTACCTGGATTTTTGAGTAATTTTATGAATTAAAAAGCACTTTTCAGTACAAAACTCCTTAACCTTTATTGAGGGTGTATTAGACCCTTCGAGATATGAAGAAGTATATGGACCTTTTCTCTAAAGATCAATCAAAAATAATGTTTAACAGCAAGAGAAAAATCACATTGTGTTTATTTTTTGACGTATAGGAATTAAGATTATATGCGATCATATCAAGTGAACAATACATTTATCTTGTAAGGTAAATGCAGGAGGTAAATGTTATTCATCAGACAAACCATCTCTGAAAATTCCAAAAGTTCTATTGCTAATTTTATGTAGGCAGATTCTGTCATTTGCTGCTCCTTCCCTCATAGGTTTCCTGTGTAGATTTCCTTCTTATTCCTTACAGTTGAGCCTATTTTGTACAAAAGGGGCATTCATTTGTACCTGGGAAAGCTAGAATAAATTGTCTTGTAATGTTAGCTATATTATCACAGATTGGACTACTAGGATATATGCAACTCTAGTTTTTTGTTTTTTGTTTTTCTGTAAGTTTAAGATCCTTTTCAGAGTTAGGCAACTACCTACTTTATACATTATAAGTGATCTAAAGCTACCTTTTCCCCCTTGATACATTCTTACTTCTTTTTTTTTCCTTATTGTTGTCGTCCATGTCCTGATTAAAGATACCATTTGTCATTCCTTTAAAAGGGGGATCTTTATTTTGATAATCATTTTTTTGACTAAGTGGAAATAAATTACTTGAAATAACATCTAAGAAAGGATAGTTTTTGAGAGAATTTGGAAGAGAGCAGTTTTAAGAGTGAGAAACTTGTTTCGGAAGGAGAATGGCAGTTATATTCTCTTTATTTGCCATTTTCTGTTACTGCACCCACCCGTAGAGAAATCTGCAGAAGGAGTAATATAGTGTTTTGTCCTAAGGAACTGGCCCAGGCAAGAAGAAGGACTTTATAAAGGCATAAATTCCAGTTTTATTAAAATATATGAAAAAACTTAGCTCAAAATTTTTAATTGTCTTTATGGTAGCTGTGTTTCTTTTACATTTCAAAAGCACTAATTTTCAAAGAACTGCCACTGCTTGTATATTTGCTTACAGAAAGTTTTAACATTAAAATTGTCATTTCAGTAATATTTTTTGAGACTGATATTTTTATGGTCCCATACCTGATTGTGAATTTTTAACAGGTATAAACTGTTACTGATGAAAGCGTCAAATCACAAAACAGAACCTTCAAAATAAAACAAGTTTCTTAATATAATTTAGTTTTGGGAAAGAAATGAAAAACATTTTCATTTTCACATTAAAAGATTTCTAAGTTATCTGTGTTTGAACAGAAAGAATGTGAAAGAATTTTAGCAATGGCTGCTTCTAAGGTTGATTCTCAAGCCGACTTTTTAGTTTTTAGAGTTAAATGAATTTATGTATATTTCATAGTTTAAAAACAGGGAAAAAAAATCTTAAACTTCTTCATTTAGACCAAAAAAGATAGTTGGAGTAAGGGATGCACTGAGCAATGCTCTAAAATGCTGGTGATAGGTTTAACCGATGATGTTTAAAAAAAAAACTGTTGAGCCTTATCTCTAACTAGACTCTGACTTTTAAATTTTATTAAAGTAAAGATTTGTTTTCTTTTAATTCTGTTTCTTGTTTCTAGGGAAAGGATTGAAGGGAGCAGACATTTTCTTAATGCCTGCTGACATTCTTTTTTTCTGTTTTTGTAAAGAAAATGCTAATTCGTATCATTTGTAATTATAGTTCTTGCTCTTAACTGTTGGCAGATCAAATTTGTGATTAAATCATTCCTGGTGAACTGACTTGAGGATAGGTGTTTGCTTAGTTAGTAGGATATTACTTATGTAATACACTTGCATTCCTTTTGTGTTTGGGGAGGAGAGTTAAACTGTGATTAGAAGCTTGCTTGGCTATGATCCTTTAAGTGTAAAATTGTGCAGTGACAACTCTCCAGATAGCTTTTTAAGACTAAGGTTTATATGTTTATGTGGTTTCAGTACCCCTTTGGGAGCCTCACTGGATGAGCAAAGCAGTAATACGCTCAAGGGTAAGAGAAAGTTGCCTTTCTAAATATGCTCTTTATGAGAGCCCTACTTTATTTGTCCTTTGAGTGAATGTATACATATATAAATTATAAAAGTAATGTTCACTTTATAACTGTGCCATTCTGAGAGAAAAGCCAAAAGAAAGAAACTTTGTTGTAAACCATAAACAGTGGATAGTTTAAGCAAATTATTGAATTTCCACAGTGGTGAAACTCATATTTTTGTCTAGTTAGATACTGTGAAGACTGGTGAAATGTAGAAATATGGTATGGAAATATAAGAAAAATAGTAAGTGAACTGGGTCAGCTTTAGTGCAGTATTTCTTTGCTTACATTAACTGAAATTGCCACACCTGAAATTTTACCACCTGTGCAAGACAGAATTCTAAAGTTCAAAGTACAACAAGAATGTGCAGGTAGTGGCAAGGCATGTAAAAAACATTTATAGTATTAGAAAAGTCTAGCTTGAGTTCCTGACTGTTAAGGGAGGTAAAAGAAATGATTGCTCCAGGATCTGATTTTCCATGAAACTCTTGGATAAGATGTTAGCTAAATGAATATCTTCAAAGACATAGTAAGTATAAAATAGCCTTTATGGGGGCTTTTAACAACTTTACGTGGCTGCAAATCATGGTTTGTTTGCGATAGAGTAAAACTTATACTTGATTTTTGAAATGATATAATCAGAATGATGAGTACATTCAGGTTTGAAATACTTTATTGTATCTTATTTTTTTGCTTGGTCAATTTGCTTTAGCTAAAACTATGATTTCATGTGGGGATTTAGAAGAACAGAACACCAGGATGAGTCTTCTAATGTTTCTTTCAGGTGTACTTTTGAGAAATGGAGGCAGTTTTGAAGATGATTTATCTTTGGGAGCTGAAGGTACATTTGTTTGGAAGTACTGTCTTTTCATACAGGTTTAAAATTAAAACAAACAAACAAACAAAAAACCAAAAAGCCAAAAAAACAAGTGCTTTCAGGTGTACAGTTCTCGGAGCCAAAGTTAAAGGTCTTGAAAATGGCTCAGACACATTTTACAGAGCCTTTATATGTTAATAATCTAGTTAGAGCTTGTAGGATGCTTGTAGAAATGGCCCTGGAAACCACTGTGAAGTGTTCTTGTCTTCCTTGGACTTAATTGGTTAAAGGAACTGTTTGGGGGCAAACAATGGTCATAGAACTGAGGGAAGAATTGCCCTACCAGAAGGAAGGAAACTTAAATATTTATACATGAGAAGACTAAATTGAAGCTTATTTTTAGTATGAGGTAGCCTTATGTCAGACTTACAGCTGTGGCCTGTCTTTCTCTTTGTATTCAAGTGTTTCCTATCTTTTCCCCTTTCTCTTTTTCCAGATTTTTAGAGCACTAAAGGACAAAAACAAAATAGAGTTATTAGAATTTAATTAGAAATCATTATGCTGATGTCTGTTTCAGACTGCATTAATATTTTAAAAGTGCATTGTGCCATGTTTAAATTTTCACTGATGTTATTATTTAGTCCAGTAGATTCATAGTAAAGTTTTCCACAATGTAGAATTAAACATTTTTATTATTTTGTTATTTTACTGGTATTGGAAGATTATTGGTACCTGTGTAGCTGGGTTATGAATGTGTGCTTTTTATAAAAAAGAATTGAGGATTTTATTAAATCTTTTTAAATTAATTAAAATAAAAATGTTATTAAATCTTTTCAAATTTTAAAATGTAAATCTCTTAAATTATAATGACTAGTAAATTTATCCATTGAATGTAATATCCTTGATCTTTTGCTGTTTTGAATCAGTCTGTATGGTAGATTACTTATTTAGAAACTTCTAATTTCAGCTCTAGAATATGTGAATGTATTAGGTTTTATTATTTCAGTTAATGTGCTTTCAAGGAATAAACTCTGTAAAGAGGTTAAACTTACTGCTTACTAATTAGTACAGTGAGCATATTGTCAGCCCCTTATTAAAATGCATTTCAGTGTTACTGTAAATAGCACTTTTTACATCTGACTTAATTTCACAGTATGGAATTTTTTTTAGACTTTATTTTTTTTAGAATAGGTTTAAATTCACAAAATTGAGCTGGAGGTATAGAGATTTCTCCTGTACTTCCTGCCTAAATATATGCATGGCCTCCCCCATTATCAGCTTCTCCCACCAGAGTGGTACATTTGTTACAATTGATGAACCTGTAATGAGGCATTATCATTACCTGAAGTCCATAGTTTTCACTGGGATTCACTCTTGGTCATGTATGTTCTGTGGTTTAGACAAATGTATAATGACATGTTATCTATTATTATATCATGTGTGTATTTTCACTGCCCTAAGAATTATTTCTGTTCTGCCTGTTTATCCATATTGATTGAGTTTATTGGACACCAAAACCTAAAAGGAAGTTCCAGAGAAGAACAGAAATATTATGTTGTAATACTGAAAATTATATCAAGACTATTTTCATTCTTTCAGTAAATATTTATTGAATGCGATATGTTAGGCACCTTTCTGAGTGGATGTACAAAGAAATATAAAAAATTACCATGGCTTTGCAGATCAGAAGTAAAAAAAAAAGAAATCTGGCATACTGAAATAGATATGTTTGTAATTATTCCCATTCTTTGTATTTGTCTATAAAAGTTAAATGCAGGCAATTTAACTTCACTTTAAACTTAACATTAACAATACTTATCTGTTTAAGTCTAGGATAAAACTAAAAAGTAACTTCTTAAGAAAACTTATTTTGAAATGAATATAAATTTTCAAAGTAGATACATAAAAAATTGGTTGTAACTGGGATGAATTTTTAGCCTTTTAAAGAGCAGTGGATGGGGTACCTGGGTGGCTCAGTCGTTAAACCGCTGCCTTTGGCTCAGGTCCTGATCCCAGGGTCCCGGGATCCAGTCCCACATTGGGCTCCTTGCTCGGCGGGAAGCCTGCTTCTCCCTCTCCCACTCCCCCTGCTTGTGTTCCCTCTCTCTCTGTCTCTCTGTCAAATAAATAAATAAAATCTTTAAAAAAAAAAAAATAAAGCACAGTGGAAATTTATGTATACTGTTGCCACACTTAAATAATGCTAAATCATGTTTTTGCTCTTAAAGTCTTCTTTAATAACAGCTTTTAAATATATTAATTAGAACCACATTTACTGCAGATGCTATGTATCTTATTTATTTCAAACTATTAAAGAAATTTAATTGGTTATCTATATATCTTTTATTTTAAACATTTAGTTAAGGGAGTTGTTTTACACAGTGCTAACAAATTAAAACAATTTCCTGAAGTTACTGGTTCTGTTTGTGTTGATCTGTGTGAGACTTTTAATGATTCAGATTTAATGAACCAAGACAAGAGTTTGGGATGGTAGGCATTTAACTGTAATATTTGGCTAATCTTCTTTCTTGTTGACTATACCACAGTTACTGTCCTACTAACAATTCTGTCTGCATCTGTTCTTTTACCTGTAGCCAACCACCTCCATGAAACGGATACTCAAATTGAAAACTGGTACGTAGCTGTGCTGTTTGTTCTCTTTTCAAAAATGAAGAACATTTATGAAAATAAGGTTTTATATAGTCTAATTTTGTTTATAGCAATAATATCTTGGCCAAAGAGAGAAGACTACAGTTTCATCAGAAAGGAAGAAGTATGAATTCCACTGGATCTGGGAAAAGTAGTGGGACAGTTTCAAGGTAACTTATTCTGAAATTATACTAGTTATATTGTGTTATAGATGACCTATTCTTACCACTTTTTTAGTTTGCATCTGGCTTGATAGTATGAAATCAAAAAGAATCCAAAATGTTGCATTCATTGGTTTTTTTAAAAAAAAAAAAAGTTAAGATTAAAGAAAAAGCAGCAAATGCTGCTGGAATTCTTATTATAATATTCTTATTTTGAGCCTTATCAACAACTTGAAAGAGGAAGTCCATAGTGGAATAACTTCTTCCAAAATTCTCCATTTTTTTTTAGGGTCTTGAGTCACTCAAACATAAAAAAATCAATAAACCTTTCTAATATAAAGTTTGATATTTAAGCATAGACTTATCTTCAACATATTAAATCAAAATTCTTCAAAATATATATTAAAATAGGCAAGTACGTGGGCCTATGGGACCAGTTTAAATTGTTACGCAGATTATTGTATTGGAATCTGAGCATTTTCTCTGAAACAAACTGAAATTTTCTTCAGTTCAAGTTTCATCTCTAACATTTTCCTCAGTAAATCTCCTAAGGTGGATTATCACTGCTATGAAGAAGAGATAAGAAATGTTTAATTCTCTATAGAATCAGAGCAAGAACTTACCTTTTGAATAACCCATTCTCTCCATACCCTCCTTACTCCTCCTACTTCCTGAGTGAAAGTGGTTAGAGAAAATTTGAATGTAGGCCCCTCCCTCCCTTTCTGAGTTCAGCTTGTTACCTATATTGCATCTTCAGTGACAGCCAAAGTTAGCAGAAAAGCTCAAATTCTGCAGAATGTTCTGTGCTACCACCTTCCCAGTGTGTTTTCCCTTTTCATTTCTTTGTCTGTTTATTCCTTATTCTCTCTCAGCTGTCCTTTAATTTTTTTAGCTGCTTTACTGGGACTCTTTTAAAATGACAAAAAAAATAAGGTGAGGAATCATTTTGGGAGTCTTGCTGAGTATCTGATCAGGAACTAGCTCTTTTTTCCAGTCCTAACAGTTTGAAAGAATGGACTCTTTTTAAGAGTTGTATCACATTTAGTACACAGTATACAAAGATGCTGAAATAAATAATGGCGTAAAGAGCAGAAGCTCTTTTTTATAATGTGATGTGGACTATAAACTTATTTTATATCTTGATGTTTCTTTTCTTTTTTTCTTTCTTCTTTTTCTTTTTTTTCTTTTTTTGTAGTGTTTCAGAATTGTTGGAACTTTATGAGGAAGATCCTGAAGAAATTCTTTATAATCTTGGATTTGGACGAGATGAACCAGATATTGCTTCTAAAATTCCTTCCAGATTTTTTAATTCATCATCATTTGCCAGAGGGATAGATATTAAAGTATTTTTGAGTGCTCAAATGCAACGGATGGAAGTAGAAAACCCAAATTATGCTTTAACAAGTAAGGTTTTTAAATATTAGCATCCAGAGTGAGATGGTCTTATTTTTTAAAACCTTATTAATTTTTAGGAATAGCACTGGAAACTTAATTATTGAAATTAACACCATAGCTATTTTACTTATTCTGAATTTTTATTTTTCTGTTTATAGAAGTTAACTTTCTCCTCTTCTTGTTCTTAAGTGTTACTATAACTGACAGTAGAACCTTGTACTTATCTTAAACTTACCTCCAGATTGCTGATGTTCAAAAAAGGGAAGAAGTAGGGGAGAGTCTTGTTACTATTAAATAAAGTCAGTGAAATTTAGGTGCTTTTCTATATATCTAAAATAACATGGCTAATTTGCCAATTTTTATTTATATTAATCTTATTTTTTCTGTTGCACAGAAGTTCCAAAAAATGGGATCTTAGGGGTCCTTGGAACAGCTTTAAGAGGTTTATAAATCCAATCCTACCCACCCCCTTTCCAACAATTAGGTATAAAATGCACACTTATGTACATTTTCTTGAGAGAACATTTGGAAGAGTCTTAATGGAGTCAAAGACATAAAAATAGAATCATAGCTGTTGATCAATAGCTGGTCCTTTCTGTTTTATTCAGAGTTGTCATACTTTGTTTTTCTTTCTGGTTTTAAGTCATAAAACATAAATTCTTAAATAAATTCTTAAAACATAAATTCTAGTGCTTACAGTGAAAAATCTTCCTCCCTCTCCCAGTAAATGTAGAGAACTTTTAAAAATGTTAGATAAGGAAAAAAGTTCTGGTTTTATAACCAGATCTTTGTGGTCTAAGTTCAATTATTGGCATTCTGGAAAGTAGTAATATGTATACATATACATATTAGTAATGTATACATGTATATGTATACATATATAAACAGATAAATATATATATATATATATATATATATATATAATTAATGTTGTTTCCTTTTTGTAGGTCGTTTTCGTCAAATTGAAGTGCTTACTACTGTGGCCAATGCCTTTTCTTCTTTATATTCTCAAGTCTCTGGGACTCCCCTCCAGAGAATTGGGAGTATGTCTTCAGTGACTTCTAACAAGGAGACAGACTCACCTCCACCTTTAACCCGAAGTAACACTGCAAATCGTTTAATGAAAACACTATCAAAACTAAATTTATGTGTTGATAAAACAGAAAAAGGAGAAGGTAGTAGTCCTTCCCCAACAATCGAAAAAGGAAAGATCCCGAATGTTTCAGTGATGGAAGAAAGTGGCAATAAAAATGATCAAAAGTCTCAAAAAGTTGTAAAGAAGAAAGACTCATCTTCTATGTTGGCTACAGTTAAAGAAGAAGTATCAGGTAGTTCAGCAGCTATTATGGAGAATGCTGATGTTGATAGACTTAGTGATGAAGCAAATAGGAATTTTAACCAAAAAACTGAAGGTGAACAAAGTGAAGAAATTCAAAGTCATGCGAATAAACTGGGTGAGGAATCTGGTATTGTAGAATCTGACTTAGGTAACGATTTCAACATGTCCAGGCACAGTGAGCCAGAAAATGGCAACGAGGTGAAAAGCGCCCATGTGTCCACACCTGAGAAGGAGCCATGTGCACCTCTTACGATCCCATCCATAAGAAATATAATGGCACAGCAAAAGGACTCCTTTGAAATGGAAGAGGTAGGTAAATATTACTGAGACCTGTTTCAAATAATGAGCTAGGAAAAAAAAAATGCCAAAAATATGTTTATAAAACAAAGATAGCTAGTAGATTTATACGAGAAGAAAATCATCCTAATTTTGACTTCTCAAGTTTTAGTTCTATGTTTCAAGAACCAAGAATTGGTCACAGGATTATGCATTGCCAGGGTAATGTGACAGTTCATCAGCTCCTCTAGGTCCTCTGTTATTCATGATGATACCTGAACTTTAACCCCCTTTCTCCGTTTGATGCCATGAGAGAGTATATTTAAATTAAAATCAGTATTGCATAATAGTTAAAAACAGCCTCTGAAATAAAAGAGAAGTTTGAGTTCCTTTTTTGCTACTAAATTTCTATGTGCCTTTAGGCACGCTTTTCTCAAAGTATCTTACTGGAAAGGATAAGTGTGAATAAGGCTTTGAGAAAGATAGGTTTTTGGCATGGGACTGGGAAGAACCCAAAGATGGTATGTTTCTGAACGGGAGGAGAGGGAACCTCAAGGAAGAAGGTTTGAAACACCATTGAATATAATTTCTGCAAGCCTAGAAGACCAATGTTTGGTTATTTTTTTTTTTTCCTACCTAGAGATATTACTGCATTTACATAAATTACAGATTGGGCAAGATAGAGATTCATTTTGATGAGGTCAACTAAAACTACTTTTGAATGGCCAGAGCTAATACTTAAAATTGGCACTGTATAGTTTGAGACAGGAAACTGAAGTTTATTAAGACCTATGTTGTGGCAGGCACTGTACCAGATCCTTGAAGTACTTTTCTCTTTAGTCTGTGAGGTAGGCAGTGCTGGTCTTATATTACACATGAGGAAACTGAGGCACACATATACTGCTGAAGAGTATGGCTGAAAGTTACATAACGGGCAGCATTATTGCAGAATGGCATTCGTTATATCGTAGTAACTCCCAGTAATTTTAGAATCACATGCCATTATTTTAGGGAGTTGAAAAATGAGATAATTGATTCTGCTCATAAATGTCCTTTTGTTGAGTATGTATCTCTCACATTAGTGAAGTTTTTTTATTTATTGCAAAATTTGTATTGTTGTTATAGCTATTTATCTTTTTTGAGTTTATCTTTTAGTATTTTAATTCTATTGTTGTTATAGCTATTTATCTTCTTTGAGTTTATCCTTTAGTATTTTAATTCTAACTAAAAAATGAAATGAAAAGGGAGAGGAGCAGTCCTTTGAAATTGTTTACATTATTTGTGAGCTTCTTTTCCCCTTATTTCTTCATATATCCTTTATAGTTCTCCTATTTAATTTCTGATGTATTTCTCATTGTATTGAGTTCATAATAGTAGAGATGACTACTCCATAAAAAACCTCTTTTTGTTCTGTTTTACAATTTGATTCCTTTTGACTTTGTTTTAGTCCAAACTTGTCCTACCATTAATAATTAAAGTGTAACTATTTGCCTTTCATTAAGGACCCTTTTCTATGACAGATATATCCGTGGGTTTCTGTGTTTTAATTTAATAGCAGAGTATGAAAATATAAGCAAATTATGTTAGATATTTGCAAATCTAATGCAGATGACCTGATGAGAAGACACTTTTTAACTTGCTTTTTAATTCCTAGAGTTCCTGAATTTTAAGCTATATATTTTAAAAATTATTGCTAGCATGCACAAAGGTCTTTAAAACATTTGTAAAGTACTAGATATGCTTTGGTGGCAGGTTAACATTTAATGGTTTAATGTGTGGGGGTTTTATGGGGGGTTTTTTGCTCCCTCTGCTGGCAAAAGCAATTAAGATGGTAATGTCACTTGGAAGTGAACTTTTTTTTTTTTTTTAAATACAAAATTACAGGCATTGGTGGTTGAAGAATAATATAAGGTTTTTGTTTTCAAAAAAAGAATATATAGATATGATCGACCATGACTGCATTGTTAATATGGGGAATTTTGAGGATAACAAATCCTTGTTCTTCAGATGTATTTTAAATATGGATAAAAACCTCCTAGAACTGTGTTTTTATCCCTTTGGGAACTTTAAAGAGAGCTTGTAGAACAATGGATAAAGAAAGGAAATAATGTGTTTCTTTAATTTCCTCTTCTCCCAAGTGTGACTTGAATTATACTGACAAATGAAGAGAACAATCTTACTGAAGCAAACTTTTAGATCCCATTCAAAGTAGGTTGTTGCTGTTTTTCTTTTAAACTCCTTTCCCTTGAGGTTTTATTCCTATTGGGAACATTCTTCCTGTAAAAACAGCAAATAAATTTAAGTTAGAGGACACTCCCTTTCTGTCTCAGTAAACCAGTTCTCAAACAGATCAACTGAATCCCAGCTGCTTTGGGTAGCTAGGTGGAAGAAAATGTTGCAGACCTGACTCTGTGCATCCCTCTGAGGCAAAGGTAAGCTCTGACAGTCACCAGAAATGAAGACAGGAAATACTTCAATGTAAGGGGAATTAAATAGATGACAAGACAGACTCAGTTCTTGGAGAGTGAGAGTGATTATTTCTCACATTAAGAAAAAATACATAGGGCGCCTGGGTGGCTCAGTGGGTTAAGCCGCTGCCTTCGGCTCGGGTCATGATCTCAGGGTCCTGGGATCGAGGCCCGCATCGGGCTCTCTGCTCAGCAGGGAGCCTGCTTCCTCCTCTCTCTCTGCCTGCCTCTCTGCCTGCTTGTGATCTCTCTCTGTCAAATAAATAAATAAAACCTTTTAAAAAAAAAAGAAAAAATACATAAAAGGACAGAGACTATTTTCAATTAAAAGTTAGTTTGCCTTATTAAAAAAAATGTTTTGTAAACTATTTGTAATTTTCAGTGTGTCTGAAAGTCGTAAAACCCTGCTCTCGAGTTTTCTAATTCTTAATGACTTTCCTAGATGATTCTTATTTCCTCTCAAAATAGCTAATTTTTATTAAGTACATCATGGTAACAGTCTAGAGCCATAGATTTGTAGTATGAAGGATCCACAGTTAAACCAAAATGATCCTACTTATTAGTAAGCAATTGTTCATCTTTTAGGTGTCAAGGAAAAATTTCTCATACTTTAATATTAGAAGAAAGAGAACTTTTAACTGTTTATGTCTGTAAATGGGTTGTTCTTTGTCTTACTCCACAAATTTATATTCAAATAGAGATACTGATACCTGAAGTGTGTATAATTTTTTAAGCTACTGAAGTTTTAGTGTTTCTAATTCTGTCTCCTGATTGTTGATCTACTATATCTCCTTATTTTTTAGTCATTGAGTTTTAGAATTCTTTTTTGTTTTGTTTATTGGCCTGAGTTAAAATAATCTGAAATCAGTCAGATACTTGACAGATAGTTAAGTTGTTCCTTTAGCCTTTCAAATTTGACTGTGTTTTGAAGACAAGCATTGTGTCTTAGATAGAACAGAATGCAATAAGATATGAACTCTAACAGGATACATGTACCGTGTCTGTTTTTTTGAAGTCCAATTAGCCACCAAATTTTATTTGACATTTATCTAAAAGACTTAAATTAACTTTTGTTATATAAGCATTTACCTGATAGTAGAAACTAAACCTTGTAAGTAAAACCTGAAAGGTTTTTTTAAAATAAAAATTTGCAACAAATGCAGAATAATAAACTAGGGAAGCCACTTGGCCAGCAAGTGCCATGAATAAGACTCGAATTGCTACATTTGACTACACCATACCACTTGGTAAAGGTCAGGCTGGCTGACAGTGTAAGACACTGGACAAGAACTCAAGTCATTTAGTGTACAGCTCCATACTACTTCTTTAGAAAAATAATGCTTTCATTTGAATTTTTTGAGGTGTCCTTAAAAATTAGAATTTCTAAAACTCCAGTTTTGATTTTCTTTTTTTAAAAAACTGCTATACATTGTCTCTTTAAACTTTAGAGGAAGGGTTATTTGAGTTAGAACATTCCATGTATTGCTGCTTTATAGAACACGGCACAATAGTGTTGTGCCTGGAAAATGTGTATTAGGATAAATGTGACATGTTAAAACAACAACAACAACAACAACAAAAAACGACCAAAGTAGGTGCCTGCTGTCTTAGCAGGACATTGATTCACAAAGATACAGTTTTAATAAATGTTTTGGTAAAACATTTTTTAAAATGAAATAATGCAAATATAGGGTTACTTTAAAGCTATTTTCATACAGTTTTAAATTTCAAAACACTGAGACCAAGTGATTTTTCATTTGCCTTGGGTGGTAGTTTTTTTTTTTGTTTGTTTGTTGTTTTTGTTTGTTTGTTTGTTTCTTTTTTTTTGTTTTTTGTTTTTTTTTTGTAATTTTTATTATGGAAAGTTTCAAACTTACCCAGAGACCAAAGGAAATTGTGTAGTTGCACACCTGTTTTCCATTACTCAATTCAGTTATCAGTATTTAGCTAGAGTTAATTTAATGAAAGGCAATCTGTAGCAAGTGATGAGAACTGAGGATTTGAAACTGTTGAGTATCCTGCCACATAAATAAATCCAGGTTTTATTTGCTTCATAATTTTCTGTGCTGTACTCTGTCTCCAGTTTGACTGCTTTCCTTCACACAACTGTGACCAGTAATAACACATACTAAGCTATGAAATTTAACTGTTACCACTAGCATGTCATTTCATTTTCGGTCTTCAACAAGTGATTAATGATTTTATTAAGTGGGAAGAAGAATCCTGACATTAGTAATTTTATTAGTAAAATCTGATCCTCTCAGCTTTTCTTTAAGGGTCCTTTTCTTTGAACTAACTATAGGGTTTGTAGTTTTTGTAGTTTATTTTTGTTTTGTTTTGCCATAGAGTAGCATCTTGAAAGATAGTATATTGAAGATACATATTCATTAAAGTCATGTTATTTTGTGACTAATTTTATAAATCTAAGGAGTGGAATGTGTGATAATTCTACATTTAAAAATTAGAGAGTATAATTTTGGTGTGTCATAATGCCCTGCCTAAACAGAGATTCCTAGAGTATAATTAAAGAGGCATTTGATTTCTGTTATACTTCTTTAGTCTGTTTGATTCTTACTTTAACAGAAAACTCTTTGAAGTATGGTAGGCCTAAATAAAGACTAATAATAGCCTTTCTGTCTAATATAAAAGGAAAATGCATTTTGTTTCCTTGCATACACAACAATGGTTTTCCTGTTGAATTTATGTTTGCTGCTTTGAAAAAATATATATAATTTTTCAGTAATAACAAAGAGGGTAGAAACTATTATATATAATAATTTATAGGTGGTGATTTTAAATGATCAGTGTGTTTTAGTTCTCCAAAGATTTATAAGTCTTGGATTCGCAAAACTGTATAGAACAAAGATACCACAAATCAGAGCAGTTTTTAAATTAGGTAATAATATCTTTAACCTTTGAGGTTTTTTTCATGTTTGTCATTCCACTGTCATTCCTGTGGGATATTTCTTATTCATGGATGGATTCATAGCTCAAAACTACCAGGGTTCTACCTAAAACCTGTTTGCTAATTGCTTTCTCATTTGTTCAAGGTGGAAAACCCTGTTTGGCTAGTTTGCCTACTTTTCTAGGATGCTGTTTGTTATTTTACTGAGCAGTGTCAGGTACTAGTGTCTCTCCCTCCCCAAATGTTTAATCTCAATATAGAGTTAGTTATGTTAGAGTATTTGGGGAATGGGATGGGTGTGGTGAATAAAGAATCTGAAAACTAAAGTATGTAGTTGTGCAGGTGTGTGTGGGGGAATATCATAAAAAAATAACTTTTTTGTGTTTGATAACTTCTCTGAATATAGGTTTCAGGGAGGATTTATGGTTAAGATCTTTCAATATTTTAGTTCTGTGATGAAACATGTTTTCTATTTACAACTCCCAAGTTACATCTTTAAAGACCTCTTATGTTAGGACAAAGCAGTCTATATATAAGTATGGTTTTTAAGACACTCAAAATTTGTGGGGTTTTATAAAATTTTATAATGGGAGCATGATAACACAATTTTTTAAAGATGTAAGACTTGTAATTGCCTCAGTTGTGTGTTAGTCGTGATCTCCTGCAAAGTCCTGACATTTATCCTGGGATTGGCCTTACATTTGGAATTTTAACATTTATAGAACTTTTTCTTAGGGATCTATTTTTCATTTAATAGCAGCTTTTTTTTTTTTTAATTAAGTAGTTTTTTAAATGAAGTAAATTCACTTCTCATTGCTAGCTACAAATTGTAATCCTATTGTTAACTGGAAAATAGGTCATAAAATAAAGATGTGGGGCATTCTCACAATTTTGAGATGAGATGCTTTGCATTTTTTAAATATAAAGCTTTGGTTCCTACTTTTATTTATTTATGTTGATTTGTTTAATAAATAATTATCAAGAAATATTTTTCTTTGCTATAGATTTTTAAAGTTTTAACTACTTAAAACCATTTTTTAGGTTCAAAGTACAGAGGGAGAAGCTCCTCACATTCCGGCTGCTTACCAGCTAGGTCTCACAAAGTCAAAAAGAGGTAAGTAGACTAATATCCACTAGTTCCCAAACCCATGACCAGTGTCATTAATTGACTTGGAAAAGGGGTTTATCTATCAGTGTTTGAGTACCTGTGAGTGTAAAATGAAGGTTAAGAACACAGGAATGCATTCTCAATTATACTTTGGTTATAGAATTTTTTTGTACCCTCTTGAAGACTTTTGTGTGCATATAATATAATTTTAGTTTGCCTATCCTGAAATGCCATTCTTTGTACTCTTAATTATTTTTTAGCTCTGTATATGGGCTGGATGGGAAGTGATAGAGCAACAGATAGAGGCCTACGTTTTACATGGTTATGATTGAAATACATTTTGTATTTTTTATTTTAAGGATTTTATTTATTTATTTTTGGGGGCATGCCTGTGCAAGTGAGGTGGGGAGGGGCAGAGGGAGAGAGAGAATCTTCAGCAGGCTCCATGCCTGGTGCGGAATCTGAGGCAGGCCTGATCTCAACCCTGAGATCGTGATCTGAACCGAAATCAGTAGTCGGACTCTTAACTGACTGAGTCATCCAGGTACCCCAGAATACACACTTGTATTATCCACCTCTGCTTTTCATTATTTAAACATATCTGCTGGGACGCCTGGGTGGCACAGTTGGTTGGACGACTGCCTTCGGCTCAGGGCGTGATCCTGGAGTCCCGGGATCGAGTCCCACATTGGGCTCCCAGCTCCATGGGGAGTCTGCTTCGCTCTCTGACCTTCTCCTCGCTCATGCTCTCTCTCACTGTCTCTCTCAAATAAATAAATAAAATCTTTAAAAAAAAAAAAAATAAACATATCTGCTAAGTATATACATGAATATGCCTCTAGCAAAAAATACCAATCTCTCAGTACTGGTTAAAGCTAGTTAAGTTAAATTCAAACTATGGATCAAAGGTGAGTGGCTCTAGATACTGTTCTTCTCTCAAATTATTAATTATTGACCAAAACCTTTGAATCCATTTCTTTCACTTTTAATTTGCAACAAGAAAAACATGTCTGATGTTTAAAGTCACAAAGCATTTGAGATTTAGAGAAAAGGAGAGAGAAGTAAGGAAGTTAAAGTGACCACTGAAGGTAGGACTGTTTATTTTTAAAGCTTACACATGCTGAACCACCCTGTTTTTTTTTTAAACTAGGATTCATATGTATGTTCCTAGAATAGGAAATTGCATGTTTGTTCTCTTCTGATCTCTAAAATGACTTTGTAAGAGACAATTTGCATATAGTTTTTGTATAGTATTGCATTGCAGTTGCATATAGTATAGTATTGCATTGTGATACTAAGAAACAAGATAGGTCACTATAGTTCTGGTCAGACACAAAAAGAACTTTTCCTGTTTAATTTTCCTCCCCCTTTTAAGTACATAAATATATGCATGTGTTTCTGAGCTATAAGGCATGGTTCAGAGCCATCAAGAAATTTTTCCTTTAGTTAGGTTGACATGGGATATGTTGGAAAAAATAGCTTGCCCTGCATCAAAAAAGGGGATTAAAAACAGTATGTGTAAGTACTTCAGGATCTTTCAAGATCAAGGTCCTTGTGGTAGCAAAGACAGAACATGGTTTGTATTCATTCACATCTGAGTTTCTCCCTCTAACCAATAAGAAGAGATCTCTGGTGGTACAAGTAAAAATGTTGACATTTTTATGGATCACATTTTTATAAATCAAGAGTACAGTGGTTTTGTACATGCATGAGAGGGAGAGGGAGCAATATAGTGTTTTCATCATTTTTTAATATAGCCTATCAAATTTTGATAATGTGATAATGAAAGTATCTTAGGTTATAATTACAGAATTAGAATCACTAGTAAAATGTGCATTTCACAAGTTTAATAAAAATGAATATATTACATGCATAAAAATATTTTGCACTTTAGTCCTAGGACTTTTGAAGTTACAGTAATTTTAATTTCATACCCAGTCCTAGGATGAAGCCTATGGGTGCCTGGGTGGCTCTGTCAGTTAAGCATCTGACTCTTGATTTCAGCTCAGGTTATGATCTCAGGGTGGTGAGATTGAGCCCCATATTGAATTCTAAGCTGGGTATGGAGCCTGCTTAGGATTCTCTCTCCCTCTCCCTCTGTTCTGCATCCCACCCCCTTTTCTCTGTCTATCTCTTAAAAAAAAATTCTGAAGCCTAGAAAGGTTTAGTGACTCAACTTTTGTCACAACTGACATTCAGTAAGCTATACTGAGAGCAATCAAACATTTTCCTTATTCAGGATATACAAATTTTCTTTAATCCTATATAGAGTATATAAGTTCTGTTTGTGTCTTTATGATATTAGACAAATACAAATTCTAGGTTTGGTTTTGTTCTCACTTTAATGTTTTGCTCTAACTTCCTGGTTTTTAATTAGAAATAATATGTAATCTTTTCAGCTATCACAGAGGTCTGACTTTTTTTTTTTTCCTAAGATTTTATTTATTTATTTGACAGAGATCACAAGTAGGCAGAGAGGCAGGCAGAGAGAGAGGAAGGGAAGCAGGCTCCCCCCCGAGCAGAGAGCCTGATGCAGGGCTCAATTCCAGGACCCTGGGATCATGACCCCTGGGATCATGACCTGAGCCAAATGCAGAGGCTTTAACCTATTGAGCCACCCAGGCGCCCCGGTCTGACCGTTTTTAATTCCACCTTTTTCTGTGGAGATCTGTGTTTTTTTGTGAAATGACTAAAGAAAATAGATTGTGATTTGCAGTTTACAGAATAGTTTCACTTATACCCTATTTAGTTCCTAAAGTAACCCTGTGAGAGATAGAAGAATTATTCTGTTTTGTGGCGGAGAGAAGTTACTGCTTATTGTGATAAAGTAGGAACTTGAACCCAGGCCTCCTTTTTCTTTCCACTGCCCAACACCTGCTCTGAAGCCCAAATAGTCTACAATCTGACCTAGTGCGTGTGAACTCAAGGCTAACCACAGAGGCGAACTCAACACAGACTGTACACTGCTACAGATAAAGCAGATCTCAGCAGAGAGAACCTTGAGTAGTGTTGGTCACTCCGGCTTCCCCAGACCCTCCAGCAATTGCCCTTTGCCCAACCAGATAGCCAGTTTCACTTCTAAATCCTTTAAGCCACTGTTTAATTTTATTGTTGCTTTAAGGGGAAAGTTATCATTGATTTATTCAGCAAACATTTTTATTGTTCAATTGTTCTAGGTACTAGGATACAAAATAGAGTAAATGAGGTTTCTGTCTTCAGAAGACTCAGTCTAAAAAAAAAAAAAAGACAAGCAAACATGTAATTATGGTGATAACATGTAATTATGGTGATAACTGCTCTGATGTAAGATGTTAATCATTCTCTCAGTTGATATAATGCATAATTAGTACCCATGGTAACAGCTTATTCCAGTTCCATTTCACAATTGTTCCAGTTTACCTAGACTTATCAAAGGTATGGATTAGTTTTTTATATCTCATTATGCAGTTTTGTTAACTTAAAAACAATACTACAGAATTATTCTAAATTATAATGAGAAAAAAATATGCTATTCTGTGATGCTCTACATTGGACCTGAGGCTACAGTGGGATATTTTTCAAAGTCTAGTGAATTTTAATTGATTTTGGATTTTATTCAAATGTATTATCAGGTTCTATCATTCAAATCTTGAATGTGGATTTGGTAAACACTTTATTTAGCTTGGTGCTTTTGAAGGTTTACAGAACTTGACTTTCTCATGAAGCTTCTTTCCTAGGAAATGTAATAGCTGTAAAGTCCTCCTCTACTTACAGTGTGGATGGGCATGTGATCACTCTTGCTGTACCTGGTTGGCCTTTTTACTTTATAAAGTGTTTTTAGGTTATCCTAACCAAGAATTAGAGTTTTCAGGCTAAAAACCAGACGGTTTTTTTAAATAAAATTAACAGTATTATGTACTAGTTGAATGTATTTGAATTTCATGCAATTGTTAGGAAATCATTGATTATCATGACTTTAAAATGTTTGCATCATTTGAAGTATCATTAACATTTAAGTACTCTGGCATGCAAATTATTTGACACCCTAGTTATAGTCTCATTTTCTTATTAGGAAAATAATCGAACTTTTTACACACTACATTTAAACTTCTAATTTCATCTGCTAAATATCTATTACATATCTACTAAGATAATGCTAAATATCTTTACATATCTAGTAATACTTTACATTTTACTTTGGGATTTCTATTTTTTTAACATGATTCTTCATTTCAGCCAGTTGTCTTCCAAAGATAAAACATTAATTGGGTTGGGACGCCTGGGTGACTCAGTTGGTTAAGCAGCTACCTTCGGCTCGGGTCATGATCCCAGCGTCCTGGGATCGAGTCCCACATCGGGCTCCTTGCTCGGCAGGGAGCCTGCTTCTCCCTCTGCCTCTGCCTGCCATTCTGTCTGCCTGTGCTCGCTCTCTCTCCCTCTCTCTCTCTGACAAATAAATAAAAAATCTTTAAAAAAAAAAAAAAACATTAATTGGGTTTATCAAAATACATTAACACTAGAACTTAATTAGCAACTAAATGCTGAGAATTTTTGATAGATCTGATTCTGTTTGGGGATGAATTCTAGTTAACCTCCTGTGCTTTGAAGACACATCTTGTATACGGATGCATATTTTTCTAAGAAGGAACCAATATATTTACCTGTTAGGAATCATATATCTGTAATATTTTCTTGTCAGTCATATTCAGCAGTTTTGCCTAACTACATTTCTTTCGGTAGATCATCTATTACGTACTGCAAGTCAGCACTCTGATAGCAGTGGTTTTGCTGAAGATTCGACAGATTGCCTCTCCCTTAATCATCTTCAGGTAAAAATTTCTATTGTAGTAGGCACTGTGATTAATTTCATATTCGTGTGATTTTTCAGTAACTCTATATATTAAGACCTCATCTGTCTAATCTTTATTTTTCAAATTACAGAATAAAAAATTCCAGGATGTGGATGTTATCCAAGCATTTGACTACAAGTTTTAGTTTTCACTAATTATACATCTCTCTCTGACTGAACATTTACAAATAAAAAGAGCTTCTCCTTTATTTTTGGGCTTTCAGTAAACAGAGGTTATTTTGATCATTATTCTGTTTGGTATTTTTCTTCTGCTTTCCCGTAATTGTTTCTGTATTTTACCATAATTGTTTTATTTAATAACTAACAGTAACTATGTTGCATAGCTTGCTGAATATTATATGACTCTGATGCTAGAGTGTTAACCCACACAATAAGCACATCTTTATCCTTAGAGTTTATAATTTGTGTATAGTATATGGAACACTTGTATGCAAAGGTACAGAAGTATCTTGAAAGTGTTTAAAATATCTATAACCAAATTTTAAAGAAATGTGGAGTAGGGGAAAAAGATGACCCAAAAGAGACTCTGGGAACCTAGTCCTGGGGTACATGGACAAGAGAAAGAGACTCAGAAAGAATAATCCAGTGAGCAGAAGAACTGGAAGTTGAAGAGCCTTTTCTTTAAAGGAAATCTGTGGACATGAGCAAGATAAGAAATTGGCTTTTTGGAAAGTGAGTGGTTGAGTGAGTGGTTCTGAGGGAGTAATGAGGAGAAGCATGAATGGAGATCAAATCAATGATAGGAGGAGATACAAATGTTGACTCCTTTTTCAAATAAAGATGATAGGTCTTTGTGTCTTTCTCATATGAGAATGACTCAGGGAAGTTGTCTGGCCAAGGGAGAGAGCTCTAATAGGGCAGTCTGATGCCGAAAAATCTGGGATGAAATTGTGAAGTGATACTAGTCCTGGAGAGGATGTGATTGGCTGCACAAACTGGAGGATTAACTTTGAAAAAAAGGATAGTTTTCTTCCAGAACAGAAAGGAAGGAATGGTGGGGAGAGTTATGGGAACTTTTGTAGGTGTTGGGGAAGAAAATTAAGAAACATTTGTCCATCTTTTCAGTGATTTGGTGTCATATCTTGGAAGAAAGGGAAATGGGTGCTGAAAAGGGGAGCTAAGGAAAATAGTAAAATTCTGGAATAATCTTTGTGGGAAAGTGGAGGGGTTGCCAATTAGATTCAGTGAAAAACAGTTTTTAGTAGTACCAGGACCCTAACTGAGGTGGGAGATCGTGAAGATACAAAAGCATCACATCAGTTTGGTGTTTTTGTTAATGATACTTCCTATTTGAATTATCCATCTTCCTACCTGTTTTCCTTTCACAGGTTCCCGAGTCTTTGCAAGCCATGGGGAGTAGCGCTGATAGTTGTGATAGTGAGACAACAGTCACATCATTTGGTGAAGACCTTGTCACACCAACAGCACAAGACCAGCCTTATTTTAATGAATCAGAGGAGGAGTCGCTCATCCCTCTTCAAAAGGGAAGAGAGAAGGCAGCAATAGCTGCCGAAAAGAAAAGGTCAGATAGCCAGGATTTCCCCCAGAGCGAGACTGTGGAGAATGCAGGAAACACACAATCCATGTGCAGCACAGGAGGTCACTTTACTGAAATTAGTGAAATGAGAGAGGATTTGTCTCCAACACAGCCAGTGGACCTGCTGAGGGAAGCAAGTGCTGAAAGTGATGTGGATAAAAGCAGTGAATACGAATTTGCCCACTATACCACACACCATATTCTGAAATCACTGGCTTCTATTGAAGCTAGATGCAGCGAGAAGAGCTCTGAAAACACAACTGGGCCTCCATCTTCTGTGGACAGAGTTAATACAGCTTTGCAAAGAGCTCAAATGAAGGTTTGTAGTCTGTCTCACCAAAGAGTAGGACGTAGCTTGATAAAATCAAAAGATCTCTTAAAACAGAGGTACTTGTTTGCAAAAGCTGGCTATCCTCTAAGAAGGTCTCAGTCTTTACCAACCACCTTATTGAGCCCAGTAAGAGTTGTATCCTCTGTCAATGTCCGGTTGTCCCCAGGAAAGGAAACCAGATGCAGTCCACCTTCCTTCACCTATAAGTACACACCTGAAGAGGAACAGGAATTAGGGAAAGAGGTGATTGAACATGATGGTCCGTCTTCAGTTAAATCCACTATTTTCATCTCTCCGTCATCCGTGAAGAAAGAAGAAGCCCCTCAGAGCGAGGTGAACCGGTCAGCGGAATGCCATCATCGAAGGACTCCTACCTGTTCACTGTATGCTCCAGCACCTGTATCTCAGTCCACCTGTTCTCTTCACTCTGTCCACTCTGAGTGGCAGGACAGGCCCCTGTGTGAGCACATGAGAACTCTGAGCACTCACAGTGTTCCCAACATAACAGGCACCACTTGTAGTGCCTTCAGTGCCCCTTTTGGGTGTCCTAACTCGCATAGACATGCTGCCTACCCTTACCGAGCGTGCTCTGCGAACCCTCCTTCTGCCATCGAGATGCAGTTGCGAAGAGTATTGCATGATATTAGAAACTCACTGCAGAATCTTTCACAGGTATGAGGAAAAAATATCTTTTTTTTCTTTCATTGATTTGAACACCTCTTAATTCACTGAGAAGCTAGGTCCCGTGAGGCCTGATCCACTTCAGCTTCATTTTCTTACATGCCCAAACTTACATGTACCTGCCGCCCTCCTATACTCTGCCCTCCTGTATCAAGGGAGAAGCTGTAATTAGTCCTGAACAAGGTTGATTTCTCTGTTCATAATCTCCCTCCCTTCTAGGGAAGAGATTTTGCTCATTGGGTAGATCTCCCTTCTTTAGCCTCTTCTCCGTGGTCTTAGGCAGGTTGTCCCTATTAATAAAAAATCTTCACTCTCAAATACTTTCTCTTCTTTTTCTCTGCCATTTGACGGTGTTTACCGCTTTTTTCCTTTCTAAGCTTCCCTCCCCTCGGCTTCTGTGTCGCAGTGCGTTCTCCTGGTTCTGCTCATAGCTCTCTGACTAAACTTTTCCCTCCATCTCCTGACTCCTGGTGCTGGGTCTCCTGGCACAGAATGAGTCTGCTTCCACTGGTTTCAGAGACTGGAACTACCTCAGAAAAGAAAAAATCAGGTAAAGTGTGAATTTGAATAAAAATAGTCTGTGTGTCTTGTCATTTTTAAAATTATTACTCTCAGATATGTTAAGTAGGCTGGAAATAATTCCCCAAAAAAGCTTTGAAAATAACTAAATTGTCTTTAGGTTTGCATTTCACATTTCCTTTCTAAATCTCTCTCCAAGCTACTTGTGTTTAGACAGTTGAAGAAATGGAAATGACAATGTAATGTAATGATCCCAGTGTTCAGCTAGGAGTCAGGCTTAGAATATATGTAATAGATCTTTTATGATGACAAAATAGGAAGCTACTAGGAAAGTAAAAATGAAAGTTGCAACTTTTTTTTTAAGAGAGGAAGAGGAGGGGAGCCTGGGTGGCTCAGTGGGTTAAAGCCTCTGCCTTCGGCTCGGGTCCTGATCTCAGGTTCCTGTGATCAGGGCTCTCTGCTCAGTGGGGAGCCTGCTTCCCCCTCTCTTTCTGCCTGCCTCTCTGCCTGCTTGTGATCTCTTTCTGTCAAATGAATAAATAAAATCTTAAAAAAAAAAAAAAAGAGAGAGAGAGGGAGAGGAGCATATACTTTATTTATTTATTTAATTTTATTTTAGGGAGGGAAGAGAGGGCAGAAGGAGAAGTGGAGAGATAATAATAGGCAGGCTCCACACAGCACAGAGCCTGATGCAGGGTTGGATCTTACGACTGTGAGATCACAATCTGAGCCGAAGTCAAAAGTCAAATTCAACCAACTGAGCCACTCAGGCTCTCCAAAAGTTGCAATTTTTTTTTCTCTAAGATTTTATTTACTTCAGAGAGAAAGAGCATGAGTGGAGGTGAGAGTCAGAGGGAGAAGGAGAAGCAGGCTCCCTATTGCGCAGGGAGCCTGACGAGGGGCTTGATCCCGGGACCTTAGGATCACGACCTGAGCGGAAGACAGACACTTAACTGATTGAGCCACCCAGGTACCTTAAGTTGCAGCTTCTTAAGTTATGCAGTAAAGTATAACTTCTTTTACATATTTTATTTACTTATTTTTCAGAGATAGAGAGAGTGCATGAGGGGAGTGGCAGAAGGGGAGGGAGGAGGAAGGAGGAGGAGAGAATCTCAAGCAGACTCTGGAGCATGGAGCCCAATGTGGGGCTTGATCTCGGGCCCCTGAGATCATGACCTAAGCTGAAACCAAGAGCCTGACATTTAACTCACTGAGCCACACAGGTGCCCCAAGTACACCTTCTTTTAAATATAGATTTTATCCTCATGACGACTGTCTCCAAATGATTTCCAGTCTAACTAGAATGTGGGTATTCTTCCTTCTTATAAATCTTATTTAGTTTTGTCTGTGAGTGAGAGAGCCAGCCTTTCAGCTGTAATTATGTGAAACAGGGCTCTGTCGGCCTACATCCTAATGGAGCACCTTTCTAGAGCAGCTTATTACTCTGCTCTGCATGTGGTCATCTCCTCTCCGATGTCCTATCAGCAACTCAGCTAATTAATCTTCTTACCACCCCTCACTACCCCCCCAGGAGACAGAGGCTTTGGTCTTTGCTTATCTCTCCAGTCTAATTCTTTGTGTGTGTGCCCGCCAGCAGTGTTGGACTGCGTGCAGGCTTCCAAATAGGTGTGCATTCCAGGGTGTCTGTTTTTACGAATGCCACTGTTTTTATTTTTGTTTTTGTTTTTGAACCTAGAATGCCCCGTCCTTGCCTTTCTTTGCATGATCAAGTGCTGTTTATTGTTAAGACTCTGCTCAGGTGTCACCAGTGCTGGGATCATTTACTCACCCAATCTAGATTTTTGTTTGTTCTGTCATAGCACTCCCCTCCCCCACCCCAACATTCTAAGTTTTTTCTCACTTCTTTTTTTTTTTTTTTTTTTTTTCCTTCTTACACTGTGAGAACTCTTGAAGGCTGGGAATGCCTTTTGTCTTTTTTCTTCACTCTTTAAAATAGTGAGATATAGTAGATGCCTAAATGTCTACGAATAAGTGTGATGACTGCTTACTACTCTCTCCAGCCAACTCAGTAATTCCCTGTAATCTCAGAATTTGCTATCACTTCTACATTTTTGAGTTTTGTTTTTGTTTTCTATTTCCTCAAGGCAAGAGGGAAGTCCTGTAAGACATAGATTTAAATGATACATGTTTCGTTGCCTGTTCTCTGTTCCTTATATGCTGACTTATACCTGAAACAGCTAGGAGTAATCAGGTGGCACTGGGGACTGATTGGGTTCCTGCTTACAAAATGAAGTCGCATTTTTTGGTGGTTGTTGTTGTTGCTGCTTTTTTTTTTTTTTTTTTCCGCCTCATAGGCCCCAAATCAAATAAAAAATATGTAGGCCCCAAATCACCTTTTTAACACCTTAGATAATTTGGAAATAACCACTTTAACATTGATTTGTAATCCTACTTTCACTTTTTTATAGTACCCTATGACAAGAGGACCTGATCTTGCTGCTGCTCCATATAGTACTCAGAAATCATCTGTTCTACCTCTATATGAAGTGAGTTCTTATTTAGATCTTTGTGGTACAAAGTAATTTATATGATTTAGAAGTATAATTTTGTCATGTTGTATTTTAGAATACTTTTCAGGAGCTCCAGGTAATGAGGCGGAGCCTGAATTTATTTAGAACGCAAATGATGGATTTAGAGTTGGCAATGCTGCGTCAGCAAACTATGGTTTATCATCATATGACTGAGGAGGAAAGGTAAAAGTTCATTTTGTCTTAATCTAACTCAAAATATTTTTCATTCCAAAAAAGAATTGTCACCTTTTTTTTTTTAAGCTTGGTTTTATGTCTGGTGCTGTGTACCTTATATTTTGTGAATCACTGTAAATAAAATTAGGCATAGTGTTTTACTAATTAAACTGCTTTCAGTGTATTAAGGAAAACAGTGGTTGTAATGTGGTTTTAGTTTGGAATATTTGAGATACAGGGTAGAGGAAGAAAGACCATTTGTCCTACTGGTCACACCTGTGGCAGTTGCTGTCATGCTAATTTTTAGAACTGGCCATCTCAATACTTTCTAATCACTTGTGAAAGAGTGGTGAATGTGAATCTCCAAACTGCTTTTTTCAACCTTGTGCCTGTAATCACACTGATAGGTATGAAGTTGATCAGCTTCAGAGTTTGAGAAATTCGGTCCGCATGGAGCTTCAGGACCTGGAACTGCAGCTGGAAGAGCGCCTGCTGGCCCTCGAGGAGCAGTTCCGCACTGTGCGCATGCCTTCTCCCTTCCGCTCTTCAGCCCTTATGGTATGGTGCCTTGGGGCTTGTCTGCGGGTTTCACTTAGGACTTATGTATCATGCTCCACATAATTTAGGACCAATGCCTTAATTTTAAAACACTATTTTAATGGTATTGAGGCAAGCACAGTGTTTAAGGAAACTTTCCCACAGATCAGTTAAATGAGCAAGTTGTGATTCTTTTCTTAAATATTTAATATATTTAGAAATATACTGAAAAATGTTAATGATTTTTTAATAAAG
The DNA here is from genome assembly GCF_020171115.1 of Neogale vison. NCBI lineage: Eukaryota > Metazoa > Chordata > Mammalia > Carnivora > Mustelidae > Neogale > Neogale vison. The sequence continues at coordinate 77,573,293 of NC_058093.1, forward strand.
ATTAAGGAACAATACAAAATTTTTAGGAGTTTTAAAAATGGTAGTGGGTTAATATGTAACTAATTTAGATTTTAATCCCTGCCTGTAACTAACTGCCAAGAACATAAATATGTATTTCACTCAGTCTTTTTCCCCTTCTTGTCTTTGAATAAATAACTATTAGTTTTAAGTTTTTCCTTTATTTTGGATTCTTTGCAAGTCTTTAATTTTTTAAGGAATCAAATGAGATCTTTTTTAAAGGCAGAAAACATGTATACAGCCAAGAGAATAAATACTTTCTCTTTGTTTTGTGTCACTTTTCAAACTTACAATGTTTATTTGAGTGAAATTTAAATTTCGGCATTTGATTATTATTGCTGTAATCTTTGCAGTTGTGAAATACATTGTTTTGAAATGTGGAAATAATGAACTTTGCTGTTACTTGAATCACATACTTGATTTTGTCAACAACAGATAACTCTGTACACACATATATGTGCACCCGTATGGAGTAGAATCAGTAGAAAAAGAATGTGTATTACACATATATATGTGTAGCATAGAATAAGATTATCACTTATCATTGGTGAATATCTTTTTCCATAAATGGTTTCAATACATTATTTTTAGAAATGCATATTGGTGACAGCAGAGAATCAGAACATCTATGAATGTGTTAATTCGGTCAGAATTAACATATTTTATAGAATCCCGAGAGAGTTAAGAGTGACCTTCATGACATAAAAGAATGTTTCAGGGCAATAATTCCTTCATTTTTTGTGAAAAACTTGCATTTTGAAGAAATAATTTATACATACATACATATATATTGTTCTTATTTTTCCAGGGAATGTGTGGCAGTAGAAGCGCTGATAACTTGTCATGCCCTTCTCCATTGAATGTAATGGAACCAGTAAGCCTCTCTCCTTTCAAATCACTGGGGAAGGGAATGATAATAACATTTCATAAACACACTATTTTCCCCGTGTAGATGAAATGTTTTTGTTTTTAAATACAGAATTTGATGATAACTAAATTGATTGGAAGTGAGTTTGGCACTTCTGAAACTCTTTTGCCATCTTAGTCCATTAGAAAGCCAGTTATTTGCAATGGAGATTTATCTTTATGGTGTAAAGGAGGTAATGGATTATAAAAAGTATTTAATTTATGCTACAGAGAAAATATGCTTTCATAGTGTTTCCAGGTCCTTCAGGCAGTTGGATTTGTAGGATGACTACTTCTTGAACAAAAGTCTGATTTTTGTTATGTTTTAAAGAAACTGATTCATCTGGATGCCAAAGCATTATGATTAGCTATTTTGCTTTTCACTGGTTACTATTCCTTAACAAGTAATTTGGAAACCCATGCATTAACAAGTAAAATTTCATCCAACCATATAGTCTAGCTATGTATTTTATGGCTTTGTCTCATCACGAATTTACATTTTCCTATGTTTTTGCAAATAAAATTAAGTAGTTACTAGATGAATTAGAATCATGTCTTTACAAGCTAGGTGATTTTTAGCAGTAATCACAACTAGAATTTTAATCTTCTTCTAACTACCAGTCTTAATTTAAAGAAAGAAGAATTACAATTTTTCTGACTTCCAGGTCACTGAACTGATGCGGGAACAATCCTATCTGAAGTCTGAATTGGGCATGGGACTTGGAGAAGTGGGATTTGAAATTCCTCCGGGAGAAAGCTCAGAATCCATTTTCTCCCAAGCAACTTCAGAGTCATCTTCTGTATGTTCTGGTCCGTCTCATGCTAATAGAAGAAGTGGAGTACCTTCTGGTGACTCAGTGGGCAAACCTAAGACCCATCTAGTACCAAGCAAGAAAGTATTCCGAGCATCAGTGGCCCTAACACCCACTGCTCCTTCTAGAACAGGCTCTGTGCAGACACCACCAGATGTGGAAAGTTCTGAGGAAGTTGGAGCTGCCGAAGAAGCCTTGGAAGCTGTAGGACCTAAATCTGAAGTGGAAGAAGGCAATGGAAAAATCCCATTAAGGCCAGCTGCTGGGGAAATGCATAAAAATGTGGAGCAAGATGAGTTGCAGCAAGTCATACGGGAGGTGAGTAAAATCCATGCTTAATTTATTTGGCAGTATGTGTTGGAGGAGGTTTTATTTGGACGTTATTTATAAGATATTCCTTTGATTCACTGTATTCAGTAGTTTTCAGAAAGCTTTTAAATTAAATTTTCAGAGAACTTTCCCATTGATCTAGCTCATGTCTATTAAGATATGTTTCTAATGGCATTTCTGCAAATTTTATACTCCAGTGTGAAATGATAAGTATAAAGAATTTGATCCGTTTGGCTTAAAGGATGGTAGAGAGGGCGCCTGGGTGGCTCAGTGGGTTAAGCCGCTGCCTTCGGCTCAGGTCATGATCTCAGGGTCCTGGGATCGAGTCCCGCATCGGGCTCTCTGCTCCGCAGAGAGCCTGCTTCCTCCTCTCTCCCTCTGCCTGCCTCTCTGCCTACTTGTGATCCCTCTCTCTGTCAAATAAATAAATAAAATCTTTAAAAAAAAAAAAAAAAAGGATGGTAGAGATACATGAAAGATACATGAATTGTTCAAAGATAGAAATACAGAAAGAAAAGAAGGTTTACCCTGGGTAATAGCAATGTGTGAACCTGAAGCATTTAACCATAGTTCTAGGTTACCAAAAGGACTGCAAAAATTAGGAAGACTAGTAGTCACAGGTCAAAAGTTGATTGAGAAAATTAGTAAAATAGCTGTTTTGGACACTAGGATCAAGCAATAAGAAGGAATAATATATATATGTCATATATATGTTATATATATATATCATATGAAAATAGTGAGAGCACAGATCAAAATTTTTTATGGCTTTTAATTTTTTCCTTTTTTTCCCAAATCACAGTATGTCCAGGTATAAAATGTAATAGAGTACACAGGATAAAAGTTCCACATGTTGAATATATTTTTTTCAATCTATTCTCTTAAGAGTAACTGAGGAAGAACCATAATTATCCATAGTTCTTTCCCAGTGATACTAAAACCCATGATGAGAAAGGATTTTTCCATTGGTCAAAAAGGGGATAACCCTATACATTAAAAAAAAAAAAAAAACAAAAAACAGAAAAACTTCTTAAGAGTGTTTTTGAGTATGTTGCTCTGTAACGGATAAAAAAAATACATATAATACATGAAATCCTTAAGCTTAAAAGACTAGTAGAACTGTAAATAAAACTAATTCAGGAAACAATAAAATTACACAGAAAAACATGTAGTATACTGTATTCAAGCATTTAGAAATGAAAAAGGGCAAAATGGGCCAGAGAAATTAGGGTCAGTGGCTCCCTATTTTTAATTTACATATTTCTAATAAATTGAATCTAAGCAATTGAACTTAAGGTATTTTTAAAATTAATTTGTGAGTAACATACGAACAGATTTGTAGTGGTTACAGGTCAAGAATGGTGGCAGCAGACCAGAATCTTCTCTCAAATGGGCCATTGATCCTCTGAGTCCAGAGATTAGTTCATGGGTATGATGTGCCATCATTCATAGCTGCATAATAGTAGCTTGAGAAGTACAGTAAAAATAAATACAGTCAGTTTTACTATGGTATAATATATATGCACTCCTTAAAGTTGTTGTGCTGTGCACATTGGTGCAGTTAAAACCACAGAGCTTATGGGGAAAATAGGATTAGAAGCATAACCAAAACTTTGTAAGTGACATATTTAAAAGAGGATAGAAACCTAACAAAAATAGCACAATTTTATACATGTTAAATGGTTAAGAGATACATAAATACTGCAATAAATATGGCATTTGACCTTGAAAAATACCTGAAATTTGCTTGTGTAGCTGGGCTTTGGAAGAGTTGCAGCTTGTGAGGTATTGCAGGGTAGCAGAGGAGAGTAAGATGAAATTCAGCAGAAAGTTTTAGTATCAGATGTGAGTAGGTGTGGCTCATGACACATTGAACTGAGAGAGCTGGTGGATGTTTAATGTATGTGTATTTCGTGTACTGTGCTCCTGCGTTCAGCTGAATGCTGTCATCTGTGTTCACCCAATATTTCTTACAGATGAAACTGCACATAAGCAGAACGTGAAATTTCTATTATACTCAAGTTGTTTCCTAATATTTCAATCATGTTGAGACAAATTTACATTTTCAAAACCAGCATTATAGCAGAAGAGACTGTATGTTTATAATTTCTTTTCATGACTTGAATTACCAGCTCAAAGTTTAGAAGGTCTTAAATTCTATAAATTTATTTGTTCTACAAATGTATTTTTTCTAAGTTGATTATATGTAGCTGGCTAATGTGTAGCAGGCTCTGTATATCCATCTTGCTCAGTTAGATGCAAATGATTAGAATCCATTTTTATTTATATGTTTCATTTCAAAGAGTAATTGTATAAAATTAAGTAATTATTTTTCTCTACACTATATATAGCAAGAGGTAAGTTTTATATGAAGAAGTAAGTTTTAGGGTACATTTTCTTTCCCAGAAATGTGATATTTTTGTTCGCTTTAGCTTGCTTTAGTTTGAAAGCTTTCCTTGAAAACTTGACTGAATTTCGCTTGTTTGGCATAAATATTCCCTAATGCACAATTGAGTCCTCATTTTTAAAGTTGTTAATAAGTCACCTGATGTGTGTTGTAATTTCTGAGGAGTAAAACTCCAAAAAGGACCAAAACGTTTTGATTCTTTGGCTGATAGGACATAACATGTAGAAAAGATAGTTGTTTCTTGGTCCTAGAGAAGTATTTGATCATTTGGGTAGAACCTCCCATAAAGGGGTGCTTGGGTGGCTCAGTAGGTTAAGCCTCTGTCTTCGGCTCAGGTCATGATCTCAGGGTCCTGGGTTTGAGCCCCGCATCAGGCTCTCTGCTCAGAGAGCTTCCCTCTCTCTCTCTCTGCCTCCCTCTCTGCCTACTTGTGATCTCTGTCTGTCAAATAAATAAACTAAAAAAAAAAAAAAAAAAAAAAAAAGAACCTCCCATAATATAAGAAAGATTTTATAATTTTGAAGACATTTAAACTGACATGCAGGGCAAATGTCTGAGGAAATTTTCAGAATTTGTAACTAAACCTGTTCATTAGAAACCCCCTAATTCGGGGGTGCCTGGGTGGCTCAGTGTTTAAAGCCTCTGCCTTTGGCTCAGGTCATGATCTCAGGGTCCTGGGATCGAGCCCCACATCGGGCTCTCTGCTCAGCAGAGAGCCTGCTTCCCTTCCTCTCTCTGTCTGCCTCTCTGTCTGCTTGTGGTCTCTGTCTGTCAAATGAATAAATAAAATCTTTAAAAAAAAAAAAAAAAAAGAAACCCCCTAATTCAACATTTGACATAGTTTGGAGGAAGTTGGGCTTAACATTTACCCTTTTGCTATTTACAGATAAGGTCTTAACAAGCAAAATATATAAATAACACAAGGTGTTAAAAGGAATTTTGATGTACTTAAGAAAATAAACTATTTTGGGCACCTGGGTGGCTCAGTGGGTTAAGCCGATGCCTTCGGCTCAGGTCATGATCTCAGGGTCCTGGGATCGAGGCCCGTATCAGGCTCTCTGCTCAGCAGGGAGCCTGCTTCCCTCTCTCTCTCTCTGCCTGCCTCTCCGTCTACTTGTGATTTCTGTCTGTCAAATAAATAAATAAAATCTTAAAAAAAAAAAAAAAGAAACTATTTTGAAGCACTTAGAAAGTATACACTATTAGATAAGTTAGTCCAATGCCATTTATAATTTTAAAAAATGTGTTGATAATATCTTAGCTCAGTTATAAGGGTGTTCTGTTAAACTTTGTTGACAACATGTATTAAATTCACATTAGTCTTAATGCCATTCGTTTCAAATTCCTAATCTTTTTGTTTAAATACCCATGGTACTGAGTAGCTTGTTAAAGCTACGTATCAGCTACCAAGAAAATTAAATTAGACTCTGCCTTTCCAGTAAATTTTGTGCTCCTGACACCCATTAACAAAAGCTACTCCTCAGGATGGCAGGATTTAAGCCATTTGAATGTTTTGCAGGTAAAGATTAAGCATGTATGGCAGATACGTTCAAGGATGTTTTTTACTGCACTCTTGGATGCATGAAAACAATGATATCTGTCAGGTTTTTGTTTTCACCATTTCACCATATGTGAAGTTTTGAAAAAGTATGCTCTCATTATAATGTGTTAATACAGTAGAGTTCTTCTGAAGGAGAAAGAGCTTCTTTTTCAAAGAAGTGTTTTCTCTTTCAGAGAAATGTTTAATATACTCATTCAATAACAAAGCTTTTGTCATATTAAAGGTAACACACTTTTGCACAGATTGTATATGTTGCAGTGGGGAAAAAATTACACTCTTAAAATTTGCCCAGGTGGTCTGCAGTGTATGTAATCAGTGGCCTGAAACTGTTTACAATTATTTAAAAAGTTTAAAAAAAAAAAACTTAAGAAAAATCTAGTAAGTGAGCATGTGCCATAGAAGCAAATCGACAAAATTAAACAACAAAGAATAAACATAGATTGCTTTTCTCTTTAGAGAGTACTTTTTGGTTTGATGAATTTCCTAGGCTTGGTTCATGCCTTTTAGTATCTTTATTATAGGCCATCTGACATGCATTAAACATGTGTTTTGGTAAATACGTAGCTTGTTTGTGTTCTTACTACAGTTTCGATCAGTCATCACTTGATCTAATGGCCGCCACAGAGTCATCACCCAGGCTATACCTGTCACACTTCACACTTTCAACTATCTGCTTCTCTTGCCTGTGAGCATTCTTTTCTTAATCTCACTCAAGTCTGTGTTCAGCTATACCACGTTTTGGAAATTGTGCTCGTAAGGGCAGTTTTCCCATCCATCCCAATAGAGTTTTCTCACTCCTAATCCTGTAGCCTGTGAGACGTGGGAGCTAATTTATTTGTCCATACATTTATTCCTTCATTTAATTATTAAAGGCATTTTATTGTTTTCAGTGCTAGTCTGTCTATAATCCTATATTTCTCTACCTTCGGTCTCAGATATTGTGTCTCTCTCCCTCCTCCTGCCTTCACTCTGTATTGCTTTTCTCTTTCTCATAAACGCAGTGTGTTCAGACATTTATCGAGCACTTATTTTATGCCAGGTACACTGATAAGTGAGACACGGTTGTCTCCCTGAACTAGCTCACAGCACAACACATCCCCCTTTGACCTCAGTCTTCCTAATCCAGGTTCCTGCACCCTGGTGGGAACCGTCTGTTAGTGACACTCCCTGTTCTCACCTCCGAGGTGCTCTTGCTGCAGTTTTCTCTCCACAGTGTGACCTGAAGTTGCCATTATTTTTCATGACCTACTATTTTAAGGTCATTCTCTGAGAAGTTTTTACTTTTTCCTCTTGTAGCCTATACAGATCTCTCATTCTCTGTTCTTATGTTTTAGTGAGTTAATACATTATATTTCCTCTTAACGTTTTATGAAACAATATTCATTTTGGGCCCTTCTACATTACAACATCCTCCTCGGCCAGACCTTTTTTTATGCTTCCAATAATGTCTGTACCCTCAAAAAGTGTTGGCACACATTTTTGGTTTGTAGAGAATACTTTTTGGGTTCTGTTTTATTTTTTGAATGATAAAGAATGATGAAAGTTACTAAAATTGCCATATTGCATGCAATAGCAGGACTGGGAAGACTACTTCTTGTCTTCTGTAAATACAGGTTTGCAAAAGTTCTGATTCAACACATTGTATTTGTGCTTATAATACATTGTGGCTAAGAGGTTCTGGTTTTCATAATATTTGTATCCAACACATATTCATTTAAAAATAAATGTGAAGTAGTATGAAAGCCAAACACTTTTCCTGATGTTTAAAGTTTAGAAATATTGGTAGAAGATAAAAGGAGAAGTTTGTATTGATTTAAATTATTCCAAAACAGATGGTTGGTAGCTAAGGAGCATTTGTTTCTGTGAGTACTTCTGTATAAATCTATGTATTATGTACTGGTTTTGCGTGACAGATTAATACAGAGCCATTTTTGGAAAGACTTCAATTGAGATGTGTTCAGGATGTACTTAGGAACATTTTAGGAAATAGATCAGGCTGACAGGAAACTGTGGAAATGTAGAATTTTTAAAAGCTGGTTGAAAGTGTCTCAAGTTCTAATTTGGGAAGACATTATCAGTTTATTTCAGGAAATCCACATATAAAGCCTTCACAAAGAGCTATTTGGAGGTGATGCTGTATTATTAGAGAGAAAAAGGCATGGATAGGGCGTGCATAGTGTCTGGGCATCTGGAAAAGAAAATCTTGATGGAGTTATTGTTGCCCCTACATCTGTTTGCCTTTCCCAACAATAAAATAAGATTGTATATCCTTATCTGAAGCAAAATTTTCAGACAGGTGACAAACTTCTACCATACAACTAAAGAAAAATTTATTTCTTTAGAGTTTGTGGTTGTTTAGAGGATGTTTTTCATGTTTTAAAATAAATTGTACTAAATTATCATTTTTTCTTTCTACTTAAAATGTGTATGTTAGCTTCGAACAATATATAACTTCTTTAGATACTTTGTTTTCAGTTGGTGTAAACAGGCAATATGCCAATATATTAGTTTGACACTAATGAGATTTCTTAACAATGACAACACTAAGTATACTGTTGATGACCATATGAAATTAGACATTAATAAAAAAACGTAAAAGTGAATCTAACATTTAATTAGTTCTTCTGGGTTCCTTTGTGTCATGAAGCAAATCGAGTTTTTTAATCTATAAATAACATTTTTAATGTTCTCAACGTAAGAATTGTGGTATTGTTTTATAATAGAATTATCTGAGTTATGCCAGATCACACACTGATCTAGGTTTGAGGATAGATGGACATGATTCCTCACTACCTCTTTATATTTCATGAGGGTTTACATGAGTGTTTCTCTATGGTTTAGTTGATTGTAGGAATTATGAGAGCTTGTTTGGAGGTTCTAGCAGGGGAGCGCAGCTACTCGTATACCCTTGACCGAAGAACGGTCCTCTCCTCTATCGGGGAAGGTCATCCTCTTCAACCAAGCCGCAGATTCGGGAGGGACACACATGGAGCGGTGAGGGAGGAAGGGGACACCCGCCTAGCCAGCCAGATCAGCCGAATCAACCCTGGCGATCAATGGGGTGACAGATGTCGCAGCCAGATCGCCCTCACATCCGATTGTAGGAATTAAATGTTGTTTTTGTTTTTCTGAAAACAGAAAAAGTAGATTATAGTCATATTGTTAAATTCTTATTTTTCTCTTTTTCCATTTTAGATTAAAGAGTCTATTGTTGGTGAAATCAGACGGGAAATTGTAAGCGGACTTTTGGCAGCAGTATCTTCAAGTAAAGCATCTAATTCTAAGCAAGATAGTCATTAAATGGAATTTATAGGTAAACTTTTCTGAAAATGTTTGCTTTGCTAAATATAAATAACTACTTAGTGTTTAATGCTTTCTTAGTCCCCAGGACTGTTCTCTGGTTCATTTTTAATTTTTAGAATATATATAATAGGTGATCCTGCAATGTGAAAAACTCACACAGCCCCATTAGAAGTGTAAGTAGGTCAAATCTCATAATATTTACCTCCAGGTGATTATTGATAGTGTGTTATTTTCCTGAAATTTCATCATAGTAAATAAATACTGAAAAAAAGAAAAAATAATAAAATAAATAAATACTGGAATTGAAGAAATCAGAATTTGCAAAATTAAGCATTATTTTGATACCATTGGTTTTAATGGTATTTCAGATGTATAACTTTTGGACCAAGATTGAGAATTAATCACAAATTATTATTATCTTTTTGTATTTTAAAGAAAAGTATCCCAGGGCACCTGGGTGGCTCAAGTCAATTAAGTGTCTGCCTTTGGCTCAGGTGATGATCCTGGCGTCCTGGGATCAGGCCCTGCTTCTGGCTCCCTGCCCATCAGGGGGTTTGCTTCTCCCTCCCCCCACTCTTGTGTTCTCTCTTGCTCTCTCTCTCTCACCCCTCTTCTCAAATAAATAAAATCTTGAAAAAATAAAGTATTCCATAGGTCCATATCTAATCATGGCATAATTTATAAAGAAGGATGTTATTTATATATACACACACACAAGGCACGTGTGTGTGTGTGTGTGTGTGTGTATTTAGAGAAGAGACTCCTCCTCCTTTTAAAGAACTTTTAACACAAATATTTGAAAGATGTTTAATGGTCACTTCTCTTTTTAAGGTTGGCATGGATCCTTTTGGCTGTGAGATGTTGGAGTTATCAATGATATACACTGGTAGAGGTGTTATTTGTGCTTCAGAAGATACTTGCTGCTGGACTGGGCTACTGTATACAGTGTACAATGTTTATTCTATGCATATCTTTTTTAAAAACGTACATAGAAACATAGGCACTTTGCTGACTTTCTTTCTTTTCTAAACTACCAAAACTGTAGCCATTTGAAAAGCCTAATATTTATTTGTATGTCAATATTTTCCAATTGATTCCCTATGTAGAATTAATTTTAAAACTTGAAAACTTCCAGACTTAAACAACTTATAAATAACATATTTCTTTAGACTAGCTTCTTAAAACACTGACCTCTATGAGGTATTTACTGTGCAATAACTGATTCATTTTTTTGAGAGCTTGAAGCAACCAATGATTTTCCCTCCACTGCTGTTAATTAGTGTCACTTCCAAGGAGAAAAATTGTTCTGTTGTAAAATTTGCTCTTAATTCTTGAGGAGGTTACTAATAGCAGTAGGATAGAATTGTATGAGGTTACCTACAACTACTTAATGTTCTTACACTGTAAGCATTGTTACTTTACCAAGACAAATGTAATTTTATTATAGCTTATGTAGTATTTTTCTTTTGGAAACATACGTTATGTTAAACACTATACTTTTTGCATTGTCCTGACTTCTTATATTATAAGGAGATGTTTCTTCTTCTTTTAGACTAAGTAGTAGAATATTGCCAAAATAATGAGACTTCTGACTTGAATGGATTGAAATGAATAAGCTGGTTTTGTTTTTCAAAATGGAGGTATTTTAGATTTGTTCTCCTCATAATAGATGGTTTTAATTTAGTTTTAACCAGTGAGAACTGTTTGTTTTTGGGGGGAAAAAATAAAAAGGAAGGTGGTTTCCTATTTGGTTTTGTATGTATTAAATAAATGTGTAAAGTAACAACCAAATTTATTAGAATTATTCCTTTAGCATTTATAATTTTCAACTCATTATATTTCTTTGTGTGAAATTTTAATCAAAAGTGGTTGAGATGTTAACAATATTCTTTGAAAGAATATCTAAAAAGTTTATAAATATTTGAATTATCACACAAAGGCTGATTTCTAAAAATAAAGCAATAAAGTATTTATTTTGCCTAACATCTTTTTAATAGTTTCTTTTCTTTAACAACAATGTGAACAATTTGGATTAGATTTGATGAGTAACAAATAAGGCCCAAAAGAATTGGCTATAACCTAATAGGCTGATATTTTCTTTTTCTGAAGAGGCTTCTATGATGCTTTGAAAAATACAGTTAAGACCAGACCACCCTGGAGAAAGAGCTTGTATTGCTCTTGGTCTCATCTAGTTTTGTGGTCCTAATGATTATCATCTGAAGCCAAATAAAACTTTCATTTAAAATGTACTATTAAACTCAAAGAACAGGCATTAAAGTATTATTTTATTCTCTGGTCAAAGTATTCAACTTAGTTGATTCTAATAATAGTAATGATACATATAAACCAGGTACCCCATATTAAACATAATAGAGGCATCGATGATTTTAACTGTTCAGCTTTTTAGCCACTTACAGTTCATTTCGACAATACAAGATACCCAGAATTTGATGGTTAAAATTAGAGATAAAAGAGTTGTAGTAGTACACTAAGCTAATGGACAGATCATTTCTCTAGTATATACATGAAATAAAATTTAGTGAACCTTCACTATTAAGAGTTTCATCCTTCTCTCTGTTTTAAACCTTTGTGTTTAAAAGCCACCATGCTAGCTCCTGCTATGTAGAAATGAATGTGAGAAAGAGCAAGGTATCTTTTTTTTTTAAGATTTTATTTATTATTTATTTATTTATTTGACAGAGATCACAAGTAGGCAGAAAGACAGGCAGAGAGAGAGAGGAGGAAGCAGGCTCCCTGCTGAGCAGAGAGCCCGATGTGGGGCTTGATCCCAGGACCCTGAGATCATGGCCTGAGCCAAAGGCAGAGGCTTTAACCCACTGAGCCACCCAGGCACCAAAGGTATCTTTTTTTTATATGGGTAAGTTTACAAGTGCCAAATGAAAAAATATAAAGAAGAATCATAAAAAGAATTTGAGAGAGTCTTAAAAGTCTTAAAAAATGGGAAGTGGGGACGCCTGGGTGGCTCAGTTGGTTAAGCAGCTGCCTTTGGTTCAGGTCATGATCCCAGCGTGCTGGGATCGAGTCCCACATCCGGCTCCTTGCTCCGCAGGGAGCCTGCTTCTCCCTCTGACTCTGCCTGCCACTCTGTCTGCCTGTGCTCGCTCTCGCTGTCTCTCTCTGACAAATAAATAAGTAAAATATTAAAAAAAAAAAAAAAGGGAAGTGGAAAGGATGGGTTCAAATAATCAAGAATGTTAGTAAAGGTTATTCAGAATGTATAAATTGAGTTTGAGTTCCTATGTGCATGATGAAGAACTGTTTTTAAGAAACCAAGCTGTTGGGGTGCCTGGGTGGCTTAGTGGGTTGGATTTCTGCCTTTGGCTCGGGTCATGATCTCAGGGTCCTGGGATCGAGCCCTGTATCGGGCTCTGGTCAGCGGGGAGCCTGCTTCCCCCTCTCTCTCTGCCTGCCTCTCTGCCTACTTGTGATCTCTCTGCCAAATAAATAAATAAAATCTTTAAAAAAAAAAAAAAAGGTCTCTAGGCGAGACTGCTTGTTAAAAGAAAAAAAAAGAAACCAAGCTGTCTGTAGCTTGCACATGTGCTAAGAGCCTGAAGAAAGAAAGCATGGAAGAAAAAGAATCTCAAAATGGTGGTTTGGAATTTGGGAGTCACCGTGAATGATATACCATGGACAAAACTGGGCAGGTCCTCAGATTTGAATACATATTGTTCCTCTATGAACGTTCAACTGAATTTCAGTAACATTTAAAATATGTATTACATCAGTTAAGACTGTTTGCTCAGCTTGCCATCTTCGACTTTCTGAAAAAAACAATGTTTTTAGGGCAGTTTTAGGTTTACAATACACTTCAACTTTAGAGGGCAATAAAGATGCAGTAAAGTACAGATAAAATAATGTAAGGAAAAAGTCTGTTTGGGGGATTCCTGAGGAGATAGTGACTGCCTGTGCTCCTCACTTGTCCACATGGGAGTTGTGGTGCTTGTGGAAGAATAATACAAAACCAAACATTGGTTCTCCTTTTTTCTGTTTTTCTCTCCTGGGAAGGAAGAATTGATAAGCTTCCAAGAAGCGGGAAGAAGAAATATTCTATCTTATAATTAAAGCTGAGGATCTAAGTTGTATTAAGTTATGTATGAATGATTGATTATTAGAATCTTTTATAAATGTTGAATCATTTAATTAGCACTTATCCTGGCTGCATTCTAAATAGAGAAAGTTGTCATATCTAATTTGAAAGATCCCCCGGGGCTCCAAGCACCCCGGAATGGACCCCTTCTCAGGAGGAGACCCCCGGACCCAAAAACCAAGCCGAGTCCACTGATCAGATGCAAACAGCACGAGGTTTATTGAGTTGACACAGGTACCTGCGGGCGATCAAGTCTTAGGAAGACTCGCGCGCCAGCCCTTTGTTCAGGGCCTTTTTATGGGGTTTGGGGAAGCAAAAGCATACGTACAGAAGCAGAAACATAGTTACAAGGTTCTTATTGGCTGGTTTAAATGTAAGGCATACTCGGTGTTTGTAGATTGGCTTTGAAGGACCCCGGCACGCGAAGAGAAAGGTGGGGAGGGGGAGTGAGGAGGGGGAGTTGGACCTTATTACTCAGCAGAGAAGCATCCTGCCTACGTGACTAGGCCCACGTACCTAGGCGACCCCCTTGCCTATGTGACTATGCGCATAAAGTATCCTGTTGAAACAGGAGACCAGTATCACCCCCTAAAAGCCAAGTGGTTACAGAAAGGCAAGGGAGTGGTTAAACAATTAACTGGGGGAGGGGTCTAACAGGGGAAGGGCGAGCGATTACAGAAAAGCCAAGAAACAGTTAGTTAATCAATGGCTGGGGGGGGGGGGTGTCTATATGCGGAGTCTTTCATTCCCCCCTTTTTCTTTATCATGGATAGAATCTTATATCCATTCGCTCTGGTCCTGTACCAGGTCAGTTTGGGATCCGGTCTGTCGAATTAGCTGATATTGCTGTGTCACCAGTGGTTTTGCAGCCCCAATAGCGACAATAAAAGTGGGATGTCCCACTACAGTAGGTCCACTCTCTGGGTCTGTGAAACACGGGGCATAAGTGTTCTTAACATACTTTGTTGACTTCAGTCCCCATAGCTTCCCCAAGGATTTAACCCGAGTCACCCCGGGGGGGATGGTTGTGAAGGCGGTCAAAGTAATTTTCTACGTCCTAATTGGCTGGAGTTCCTATTGCTAGCTTGCAGATGTTAGGGTGTACTAGCTGCAGGGCTTGCAGATGGGCTTGAGGAACTGAGTTATGTGTCTTTGGAAATTGGGCTATTGATAAGGTAACTTCTTTGTTGTAAATCTTAAGGACATTTGCAAACAAAGGGAGACTCCTGCCTTACAAGACTGTGATCTCTGCAATATAAACATTTGTTCTTTTTTCAGGGCAGTCAGGGGTGCCTGTGAAATGTCATACATATTATCAAGGGGAGGGGTGGAGAGGGGGTGCAAGGCGCCAGCCCTTGCTCCCTCTTCAGCCAGCCTCCTGAACAATTTTGACCCTTAAATCTTTAAGGTGGTTGAAGGTGGAAGGTCTTATCTTCTGTAACTTCTTCCTGCTGAATAGGGGCGTAGAGCTGTCCCTACCTACTCAGGTCAACATTGATCAGTGGAGGAATGTATAGGGGAGTTACAAAAGGCGGAGGCAGCTGAATCCAGTGCTGACAGTGAAAAAGTATCTTTGCGCATGGTAAGGATCATCTGTCGTGGTGAAGTCATTGCAGCGATGGAGTCTCGGCACCAAGTAGAGAAATAGCGAACAAAGCAACATATTAAGGTTAATAAGGCAATAAGAATGAGAAGCCCAAAAAGGAGATTTGGCTACAGTCCTCCTCCAAACCAGTAAGCTAACCAATTGCTGAGAGAGAGAGAAGGATCTTGTAGAGCTTTAATCTGGGCATTCATATCCTTTATTAATCCTGTGACACTTTTGTGATAGTCTGGGATGTACACACAACATTCTGTCTTGATAATTACATATATGCCACATGACATCCTCTAGTCACAAA
Organism: Neogale vison; assembly: GCF_020171115.1. Lineage (NCBI taxonomy): Eukaryota > Metazoa > Chordata > Mammalia > Carnivora > Mustelidae > Neogale > Neogale vison. Next base: position 77,588,642 of record NC_058093.1, read on the forward strand.
GATGGAACAAAAATGGATGCTAAGTGATTATACCATTTAAAAAATAGATCGCATCCATCTTTGTTTTAAGTTGGGGAGACTAGCTGGAGTTGTAATGGTTTTAGTAATGCGCCCATGAATCCAGGCAAATCCTAAGGTACAGCGACCTATCCACCCTGGAGGAAGCCAGGGCCACAGGTTTGTTTCATATATCCAGTGGGTTCTGTTTGGAGCTGGCCATCTAATGCCAGGTCGTCTTGCCCAGTCAGTAGCAAACCAGTCAGTAGCCTGGAGTACTGTTACTTGGGAACACATTTCTAGTGATAGCCATCCTAGATATCATGCGTTCTTTGCCCAAGTATCACTCGTATGATTTCTTTGTTCCCAGCATAAAACTGCCTTCTGACTGAGCCGTCCAATCGTGGGTGTAAGCCACAGATATGCATCCCAGATTTGATATACACCATCCTTAGTAAGTTAAGGAGGGTTTTGTAACTTAGGCCCATATTTGATTGGGGAGTTATGGCTTGACAGCAATCCCCTTTTTTTTTTTTTCCAAATTGCTCCATGGGCATGTAGTACCAGGAAGGCATATTTGGAGTCAGTGTTAATGTTTATTCTTAGGCTTTGGCAATTGCAAAGTGCTAGTGAACACTACAGTATACCTAGCTTTTCTTATTCTTTCTATGAAAACTACTGTTATCAGAAAACCAAGTGTCATTCCTATTTTTAACAGGGGCATCTTAAATCTGGCCAAATAGAGTAAGCAAGATCAATAACCTCTGAACATTTTTGCTCTATAGAGAAAAAGTACAGTGGTCAGGTTCAGGCATACAGGTAACTAGGTTTAAACTTTGACAAGTTTTAAGTATTATTTCTGGCATATCTCTAAGTATAGCCCAGTATTTAATAAGTCGGCCTCCATCATCCATTGGTGGCCTTTGGCTTCTAAGACAAATCTGGACCTGATGTGAAGTCATTACAGCCAGGGACTGTCCCATAGTGAGATTTGAGGCTCCTTTTATGAGGGCTGTTCTATGCTTAGCTAAAGCATCTGTTTGCAATTGCACCTCAACAGAGGTGGCCTCTAGGATAAATATGACTAAGGGATGAAACCAATAAGAAGACCTTTGAGTGGTCCAGCCTTAACAATATCCTGATTACAGAGGATCACTGGCAAGTGAGAAAACTTGTCAAGAGATAAGGGGAGTTCCCCATGCATCATCTGATCCAATCATAAAGAAAGTGGGGTCATCCATTATCTCCACAAGTCCATAGTTAATCCTATGGCGTGCGATAGGCTGGCTTTGAGGCAATTTCATTATCCCAGCCACAAACAAGGTGTTAGTTAAGTTATACAATTGTAGGGGAATCAATCCCATTTTCCAGTTGTTTAATCATGTGCCCGTGGGGTCTTGCTAATACACCCACAAAATAATAAGATCGACTAAAGAAGCTATTGTGTAACTTCTCTGAAGTTTACCTCAAATTGTTTAGCTTAGGTAAGCAAACATTTAAAGACAATCGAATCTAGAATTTAACATCCATAAAGGTGTGTTATTAAAACATAATTTTTCTCTCTAAAATAACCCTCATTTACAGAGATAGCCAAATCAGGACTAAATCACTTGTGAAACAAGTCCAGTTTTAACAAACTTGGCCCATTATTTACATAAGCTCAGCAAGAACAGTTGAGTGTGATCATATAGATCTTTTAGAATCTGCTTTGCTGGAACTTCTTACAAGGAATCTCTAGGTTGAACTTCTAGTAGCCTCTCCAGGCCAGAAGCCAAGCCACGTACTTGCCATCAGGCATGCCTGCAATACCTGTCGATTTGGGCATATGCCTCTTCATGAGATTCTGCACCTACCAAGGAGTGACATTCTTTACTCACCTGGTGAGGCTGCTGGGAACTCTGTAAACAAGGTATCAGGCCAATAGTCCCAAGGGGCTTTATGGCTCCAGGTTTCATAAAGTCAACCTTAGTTCCTTAAAGCTGTCTGGTCATATCTGAGTCTATGCATGTCTTTTTCAACTATGACATTCCAGTCAAAGCCTTGGTAAAATAACCAGTTTCCAATGCTGTCCTGTTACAAAGAGAACAGATTCTTATTGAACTTATGCAAATGACTGATTGCCATGGAAGAAAGAATACTTATTGAGACCTTTTGGTTTCAGAGGGTTTAGATAGAGAGAAAAGTTGAATGCCTTGAGCACTTTTACATCTCTGTGAGTTACAGATAACTTAAGAAAAAGTATCCCTAGTCTGGAAGAGCAAACATTAGAGAGAACCAGCAATGTCTAAAATAAGAGACACAACATTATAATCTTTTAGTTCATTTAGTTCCATGTTACTAATTCTGGTGAATGCACCTTTAGTTAGTTTTGGAAATTCTTACCCATTTCAGTTTTAGGATTTTCAAGTATATTAAATATCTGTATTTGTCCTGGAAGTCCTTTATATGAATCTCCTTTAAGATAAAACTCATTTTACAAGAGAATTAAAACAATTACAAATGACAAAACTCGGAATGGATATGGTTAGAGCTGATGAGACAAGAGTTTCCAATTTAGCTGACAAGGAAATCAGGTTACTTCTGTGACACATAACATTTCTGTAATTATAATATCAAGCGATGATCTTTTAAAACATTTAAAACTTTAGGAAATGTATAGAATCTCTAGAATAATTATAGCATTTTCCCAAATGTAACCCAAGGTTTATCATTGGTTTAAATCTTGTCAACAATTGCTAAAATCTTAGAAAGTTTTAAAGCACATGCCTAAATATAATTAGGGATGTTAAACACGTGATAAAACAAAACATAGAGACTGGGTTTTCTGGGCTGGCAAAGAGAAAACCATTTACATTCTCTTATCTGATCAATTAATCTAAGAAAACTTTGTCCTTTTAAACAAAGAAAATCAGCTTTTTTTTTTTTTATACCAGTGTCTTTTCCCTTTTTAATTTTATTTTTAAGTGTGCAGTCTTAAGATAGGAGTTTTCTGGGTTTTTCTCCCATCATGAATGATGTCGCAGACAAGGGAGGGGGATCTTTCCCCTGCTGTCCTGCTCGCATTCCCCACAGGAACTTAGGAGCGTTTTAGCTAAGGCCTGTCCAAATAAACCCCAGACCAGGCTACTCCGTGGAGTAGATGACCGTTCTGCCATATGACGCCCTGCGAGACTCAGGGTGCAGCCCACTCAGACTCCGTAGCCGAAGCAGTGAAGCCGTACAGACAGATTTACACAGTCAGGCACTCTTCAGATTCAAACAGGTTGGATACCCTCCCTTTTGGGTATCTCTGGCTAATGGGAGGTGATCAATCTCCCTTTTTACTCTTTACAGATTAGAGTGAATTTCTATGGTTACAGGCAATGGAGGATGGCAACCGGGTGTTTTCGCAGTCTCTCAAGGTTGGGCTTCTTCCTTAATCTCTCAAGGCCAAATGGCCCTTATACTTTACTTGGAAGTATAATTTATGTGGAGGCAGGTCAGGAGAGTATTAAATCACCTTGGAGGTTGTTTTTCTTCCTTTTTAGACTGTCCTGACCATATCTAAAATTCCTTTTCTGAAGATTTCCCTTCACAAACCTTTTACATCTTTCCTTTGCATTCAGGTTTTGTCCCAAGCCATTTTCTTTCAAACAACCATTTTATTGAGGACAAAATTACCTTCCCTTACCTTCAACAAAATGTATTCCCATTCCTTAAATCTTTCTTACATATCTCCTACTTTCCTACATACAGAGTTTCCCTTATTTCCATCAGTCTTAGTTACACTAAGCAGAACTTTGTATTCTTAGAAACACCTTTAGTTATTAGCCATTTGTGAACTGTTACAACAGAATTTTTCAGGTGGCAAATTTATGAATCAGTTAAGTGGAAAACAAGTTTACCAGCAGATTTAAATACTCTTAGTTTCTTTGCAGTAAGAAGTCAAAAGCATAAACCTACATCCAGTAATTAACGACTTAGCATTTTATCCTGTTTGGTTAAGATATAGATGTCCACAATTCAATTCCGTTTGTCATCCAAGCAAAACTTTAAAACTTTCAGGTTACCAAAGACTTTGAAAGCTACTTCAGCAATTACCCATTAGAACTTTGAGACAGACAATTAACCATCAGTTTAGTCATCTCTTTGCTAACAAATTTTAACAAATAACATGAGCTTATTTGACCTTCAGTAAACTTCGAAGTTTCACATTTACTGCTGATAACTTAAAAGACACATCTTATCTTAGTTAAACCAACAAACTTAACTTCATTCCAATACTGATTTACAGTTCACCTGGACCCACTCCATTTCAAATGTTTACCTGAGACACAAGTGGGAAGATCTGGAGTGGGGTGTTAGGTCCAGGGGGTGCTCTTCTTGCTCGTTGACAGTGGAGAGAGAAGGAGCCGTGGTGCATGATCGAGAGGCTAGTCATGCAGGCTGCACGCACATTGGTACAGAAATACGATAAGGGGGAAACAGAAGAAACAAAGTGCTGCCAGGAGGCAGAGAAAAGATTCCCGGTTTTAGAGCTCATAAGCCCCAACAGAGGAGCAGATGCCATGCTTTCCCACCAGCAAGGGGGGAGGGGTTAAGCAGTCCAAGTCGGGCCAGAGAACACAGGGAAACTTCCCCGAAACAAAGAGAGTTTCGGCAGCTGCTCGGGAATATTCCTTATGGTCTCTGTCTCGAGTTAGACCAACCCGTTGGTTCCAGTTATAGCCATTAACATGGGAAGTGAGTGAGGGAGAAACCCCCACATCTATTAGGAGAAACTCAGAATCTCTCCAGTGACCTAAAGTGAGACTTAAGGGGGTGGTAAGTGTTTGCCCCATTTTAGAGTCAAAGAAAACACCAAGGACAATAAGTAAGACACACAAAACAGTTAACAAGAAGGACGCTGCGCGATTTCGGTACAAAACCGAAAGCAAAAACTCAAGTGGAGATCCTGGGGGTCCGGATTCCCCCTCTCCAACCAAGGCCACGTATCTCTCTGATACAGGCTGAGCTCCAAATGCCCCGCTGCACCGGGGCCCAAATGTCCCGAAGGACTCAAATGTCCCGCCCGGGAGGACTACAAACGCCTCTGGAACGTCTTCCAGGGCTGCGAGGGAGAAGTCCGAGCCCGTCAGCTCCTTCTGGCCCCCGCCAAATACAAATGGATCCGATCGAACCCCAAACCAAACGCATGCGCAAATACTCAAATGTCCCGTCCGGCGGGACTACAAACGCCTCTGGAACGTCTTCCAGGGCTGCGAGGGAGAAGTCCGAGCCCGTCAGCTCCTTCTGGCCCTCGCCAAATACAAATGGATCCGATCGAACCCCAAACCAAACGCATGCGCAAATTCACAAGTAACAGGTTCAGACGCAGCCACAGACGCAACGAACAGACACAACGAATAAAGTGCTGGCCAGCTTACCTCCTGACAGTGGGTCGGTGGTCCTTGGGTGGGGGGTCTCGTATCCCGGACGAGCCCCCAAATGAAAGATCCCCCGGGGCTCCAAGCACCCCGGAATGGACCCCTTCTCAGGAGGAGACCCCCGGACCCAAAAACCAAGCCGAGTCCACTGATCAGATGCAAACAGCACGAGGTTTATTGAGTTGACACAGGTACCTGCGGGCGATCAAGTCTTAGGAAGACTCGCGCGCCAGCCCTTTGTTCAGGGCCTTTTTATGGGGTTTGGGGAAGCAAAAGCATACGTACAGAAGCAGAAACATAGTTACAAGGTTCTTATTGGCTGGTTTAAATGTAAGGCATACTCGGTGTTTGTAGATTGGCTTTGAAGGACCCCGGCACGCGAAGAGAAAGGTGGGGAGGGGGAGTGAGGAGGGGGAGTTGGACCTTATTACTCAGCAGAGAAGCATCCTGCCTACGTGACTAGGCCCACGTACCTAGGCGACCCCCTTGCCTATGTGACTATGCGCATAAAGTATCCTGTTGAAACAGGAGACCAGTATCACCCCCTAAAAGCCAAGTGGTTACAGAAAGGCAAGGGAGTGGTTAAACAATTAACTGGGGGAGGGGTCTAACAGGGGAAGGGCGAGCGATTACAGAAAAGCCAAGAAACAGTTAGTTAATCAATGGCTGGGGGGGGGGGTGTCTATATGCGGAGTCTTTCAAATTAATGTTTTTAAAATTTGTTTATTACTGTTATATCTGGCCCTTTATTCACTTTGTTCTCATTTTCACAGCCCATGTTCTTTCTCACTGAACAATGATTACATACAGAATGTCAAATGTGCTTCACAATAAATTAGAAATGTACTCAAAGAAACATATCAGACAAATAGCACTATCCATTGCCTCACAAGAGTCCTTTCGGATACCCCAAAGGAGACTAAATCTTGTGAACAATAAGTAGCTTACTTAGAGGGTTGACTGACTTAATAAAAGTTTGCTGGAGGGGTGCATGGGTGGCTCAGGGGGTTAAGCACTTGACTTTACCTCAGGTCATGATCTCGAGGTCCCGGGATCGCCCTGCAATCTGTTGGGCTCTGAGCTCAGTGGGGAGGTCTGCTTCTCCCTCTTCCTGCCTTCTGCCCCTCCCCTGACTAATGCGCTCTCATGCATGCTCTTACTCTCAAAATTAAAAAAAAAAAAAAAAAAAAAAAGTTTGCTGGATACCCACCCTTAACAAAGCTCTGAGTTTATGAAGATGGATATGCAAAGAATGAGTAAGAGCACATTCTAAAGACAAGTAATAATGAGTAAGAGCACATTCTAAAGACAAGTAATAGACTATATTATTCAGACCTTTGAAGGAATCAGTACATTTAGGAATTAGGTTGTTTTTTGTCCATTTAAAAAAGATCCAATGGGTTCTTCAAATGGATAGAAAAGCATATTAAGGAAATGTAGGTAATGTGGGTTGGAATGACAACAAAAGGTAATGAATGCATTACAAAAAAATAGACTTCAGAATGACTTAGAACTGGAACTGAGAAAATAGTGATGCTTTATTTTGGAAATAAAAATATTTGAAGTAGTGATGAAATATTTTAGGGAAAATAATCTGTAGGCTAAGGAGAAAAAAATTATAGGAAACTTGAGAAGTTAACTTAAACTATACTACTTACATGAGGACCATACAACTATAGAGAAAGTGTGCACGTTATAAATATTTGTATGTTTGGGAGCCTGTGTGGCTCAGTGGGTTAAGCCACTGCCTTTGGCTCAGGCCATGATCTCAGGATCCTGGGATTGAGTCCCACATCGGGCTCTCTGCTCAGCAGGGGGCCTGCTTCCCCCTCTCTCTCTGCCTGCCTCTCTGCCTACTTGTGATCTCTCCCTGTCAAATAAATAAAATCTTTAAAAAAAATATATTTGTATGTTCTTGTGGTTTTAGAAAATTAACATTCTTTTGTTTTGATGCCCATATTGATTTAGATTTATAAAAATGTTCCTTGAATCAATCCCGATGTCATAAATACACTTTTATGGAATCAATAAAAATAGTATCAAATGACAAGTGTACTCAACTTGGACAAATGGTAGGTATAGCATCAACAAAGATAATGTTTTAAATCAGAGATTAATGCTTTATGTTAAAATATTTTCTGTTCTAAAAAAAAAATTTTCTGTTCTAAATTCTAATGTGCATAAATCTTAGTTTTCCTAAGAAAGCAATTTAGCAGTGTTAATACCTTTACAAAGTAAACCTCTTTATGATTTTTTGTCTTTTAAAATAGTGTTAAATGTCCTATATTTTGCTTCATCTGATAATAGGAATATAAATGCTACTCTCTCTTCAAAACAAATGCACATATTAGTAAAACACCTATTTTTTTTTCCCCAGTGTAATTAAGTTTACAGCTAGTCATAAGGAGTGTTTGACTGTTTTTATTAAATAAAAATGGCTAAACATTGTATTTTTATAGGAACTTCCTCAGAAAACAAGTTAAGTTACTACATCACTAGGAAAAGTAACAAAATGTTTTAAGCAAGAGGGCTTAGTATATATGAGATTTAAACTATCACTGACTTGGCAAGGAGGAATACCTTTCTAGTGGTTAAGACTCAAGCTGGCTTCAAATCTCTACTACATAGAACTGGGATGGTGACTCTAGTGCCTCTTTTACAGAGTTGTTAACAAATGTAAATGCACTTAGCACAGTGCTTGGCACCACTCAGTAAGGTTTGTGGCGGTGGTGGTAGTCATGATGGGTAGATACAAGGTGACAGGTAAGGAGGTCTAGCAAATTAAACTTTACATGGAAGAGAGAACATGAATTTATAGATCCAGGCCTGAATTTTTCGTCATCATGTTCTTTCAAGAAGAAGAACCAAGGAAAGGAAAGATCCCTGATTATCCTACTTTGTGAATGGTGAACATGACTGTGTTCAAAACAATACAAAAGACATTTTGTTCTTTGGGGCAAAAAAAAATTTTTTTTTAATTTTATTTATTTGACAGAGAGACAGCAAGAGAGGACACAAGCAGGGGAAGTGGGAGAGGGAGAAGCAGGCTCCCTGCTGAGCAGGGGGTGGGGGGCACAAATTTTTGCTCATGGAATACCACTTAGAACAATGCTTTGCAAACTTTAATATGCGTAGAAATCAAGTCACCACAGATCTCGTAGATGTGAAGGTTCTGATTAAGAGTCCTATTTCTAGAGTCCAAATTTTTGTGTTTCTAGAAGCTCCCAAGGTGAGATTAATGCTGCTAGTCTATGAGCTGTACTTTTAGTAGCGAGGATTTAAATTACTAGGTCTTAACTGCCTGTATGTCAGATGCTTTATTTATTTTCTTTAAGATTTTATGTATTTATTTGACAGAGAGAGATCACAAGTAGGGAGAGAGGCAGGCAGAGAGAGGGGTAATCAGGCTCCCTGCTGAGCAGAGAGCCCGATGTGGGGCTTTATCCCAGGACCCTGAGATCATGACTTGAGCCGAAAGCAGAGGCTTATTAACCCACTGAGCCACCCAGGTGCTCCATGCCAGATCCTTTAAAAGGAGAAATTTAGTAAGCAGGAAAAGGACTTTTTATCTCCAAGGAGTTGTCATTTTAGAAGCTCCCTTCAGGAAACTTTCCATTACAGCCCAAAGTTCAAAACTGAGAACAAAGATAAGCACAGCACATCAGGAGGAAACATGTGCAAATGTACAACTTGTCAAGACAAGCCTGTTGGCGGGGCATCTGGTTGGCTCAGTGGGTTAAAGCCTCTGCCTTCGGCTGGGGTCATGGTCTTAGGGTCCTAGGGTCCTGGGATAGAGCCCTGCATCAGGCTCTCTGCACAGCGGGGAGCCTGCTTCCTCCTCTCTCTCTGCCTGGCTCTGCTTACTTGTGATCTCTGTCTGTCAAATAAATAAATAAAATCTTTAAAAAACAACAAAAAAAGGCCGGTTGGCAACAGTAACAGCTAAGCGAAGAGCTATTTTGCTATTAATGACAGCAGGTGATAAGTCTTTATGTGTTGGCTGGAGATTGAGAAAATGCAGACAGTCTGAGTGCTTCCGTATTCAACCACTCAAGAGCCAGGATGAGACCCAAAATGGAATGAACTAGCTCTGGAGATGCTGTGGAAAGAGTAAATCAGCTCTAGAGTGTGGAATTTGTTCCATTCAGTGGTGTTTGGAAAAATTTACCATTCCTTTAGGGAAGGGATTAGTGAATAAAAACAATTATACCTGTGTCAAACACATTGTAATATGTTATTCATGTTTCTGAGTTGTTTAGTATATTCATCTACAAATAATTCATGTTTGTTTGGTACACCTCAAGTAATTCCTTTTATTATTTCAACAATCCTAAGGTTAAAAAAAAATCCCTTAGGGTATTGCTAAGCAATTATTATATGATACGATATATGGTATGACATTGATTATATGTATTACTCAGGCCTCCTCAGTCTATGAGGACAAATGGGATTGTATTAATGATGATAGACTTTTTTTTTCCTTTTATCTTTTCCCATCACCACCTCAGAACTGCTCAAGAATATCCTCTTCTGGGGCACCTGGGTGGTTCAGTTGGTTAAGCAACTGCCTTCGGTTCAGGTCATGATCCCGGAGTTCCAGGATCAAGTTCCGCATCGGGTTCTCAGCCCCATGGAGAGTCTGCCTCTCCCTCAGACCTTCTGCCCTCTCACGCTCTCTCTCTCTCTCTCTCAAATAAATAAATAAAAATCATTATAAAAAAAAAAAAAGAATATCCTCTTCCTAGAGGAGTGTTTACTTGGAAAGTCCTCAAGAGTTATTCATGCATCTTCACAATAGTCCTTATCTATCAATGCCAAGTGATCTTTGCTCTTTATTGGAGGCTACAGTGCTCCCCTGCTCTTTTACTGGGGTCCTTAACTGGCCAAAGCTGTGATGATACCATGCCACACAGAAGAGGGGCAAGAGCCTCTCTTGCTCTATCATTGCTTACTCCACTGGCAACAAAGCAGCTCTGCTTATAACCCAGGCTTCTCACATGAATCCCCTAGGAGTATATTGTTGACCACTTGTGCTTCATTACCATCTCCAACGGGCTTGCCTATGGGTAAGAAGTACTTAATATAGACAGTTTGCTCTCCTTCCCGTCCCCTGTTCTCTGATGCTGGCAAGCTCTCTTGCTGTCTGCCAAAACATCAAATAGCCCATGGCTGAATCTTTAGCATGAACACAAATTAGTGTGTATAGGCACAAGCTGGTTCTCGTTTACTCTTGGACATAGACCAGCACTTAATGACAGGTGTGGAACATTCACATTTTTATTATATTTTCTGAAATCTTATCACAATTAAATTCATTAACACACATCTAGTGAATAACTGTTGAGGACAAGGCACTAGTGACAAAGCTGATTTTTATATGGCCTTATTTTATTACTTTGGTTTATTAGGGGAGATTAATAAGGTATAATAACATAAGGGTATTTAGCATACTGCCTAGCAAATGGTAAGAACTCAAAAAATAGTAACTATTAGAGGTAGTAATGATAATTATAGAAAAGAAAGTAAAAACATAGCAATGTATTAAGATATCAAGATGAAATACTGTATTGATTATCTTAGTCAACTGAGTGAAAATACAGCTAAGTTATTCCACCTTTATGTTAAATAAACCACTAAACATTGTGTGACTTATCATGCCCAAGTTTTATTTAATTCAGGAAAATCTCAGTGCTGGATACATTTGTCACAAGTTTATCTTTTCTCTTATTTTTAATACACTTAGTTGGCACTGCAATAAACGACCAATTAGGATAATTGCCAATGGTGAGATGCTTTACTCTGTATCATTTATTTAAAGGATTTGGAGCTTTGGAAAATTGAAATCCTTAGTTTTGGCTATTTGTAGCCCTTTATTGTTTTCTTATGAATGCCCTTGACAACATCGTTCTCTTAGCATAATCCTGTTTCTTTTCTGTTCTTCATTTTTTTAAAATGAATCCATGAACAACTGAGATAAGATTTTAAAAACCTGCTGAGCATAGCAATTCTCACTGGGCAAGAGCAATTACAGATTATATGTTGTGTCTGGGGGTGTGTATATGTGTGCTGGCAGGCACATAGCACCGGCATGTTGTTTTTGTTGTTTTGTAGTTTTGTATTTGGAACAATATTCCTTTGAAATACAAGCTTCAAAAAACACAACCTTCTAAAGTCTTCTGAAAGGGTGGAGTATGGGTTTTAAAAAGTTAAGAAAAATAAACAAATTAAGCCAATGATTAATGTAGGACTGTTACAAATAAGATGTACTATACCCAAAGAGAGTACATTATGATGATTTACTTTTGAGAAGTTCTGTTCTTCAGAATATTGTAATTTTAATTGATATGTAATAGCTAAGAGATTTTCAAGTTGATATAGTTCTGAAGGACATACAATTTAAAGTTTAATAAATATTCAGCTGGTAGAAACTGTGAATAATTCTGACAATTTTTAAAGTCACTGCACTGGAAGAGTTGGCATCTGCTATCTAGACAGGAGAATTTACTGGGTCATAAGGATTGCTAAGGGAGGAACAGTTACTTCACCATGATTTGTATATCTTAGAGACTAAAGATCAGGAAGTGTGCAAATCAGTATTTCATGACCAACAAGGGGCATTTTTGAGAAGTTACAGCCACTGCCAACTTCCTGGTTTCTTCTTTAAACAAGGAACATTTAGACACCTCCAGAAGATTCTGGTACAATACCAGAAAAACATAGCATATGCAGCAGGTGCTTGTTCTTCCTCACCAAACTATCTTTATGGTTGCTGGGGACAAAACACCATAATTACTTCTCAAAGATATGGGACTTCTAATTAACAATGATGGTCTACAAAAAAAAAAAACTATATAAGAACTTCACAGTATTTATAAGTCACTGGTTATGTAGTTATTAAAATTCATATCTGGGGGCATCTGGGTGGCTCAGTGGGTTAAGCCTCTGCCTTCGGCTCAGGTCATGATCCCAGAGTCCTGGGATCGAGTCCTGGGCTCTCTGCACAGAGGGGAGCCTGCTTCCCCCTCTCTCTCTGCCTGCCTTTGACTACTTGTGATCTCTGTCAAATAAATAAATAAAATCTTTTTTTTTTTTTAAAGATTTTATTTATTTATTTGACAGAGAGAAATCACAAGTAGATGGAGAGGCAGGCAGAGAGAGAGAAGGAAGCAGGCTCCCTGCTGAGCAGAGAGCCCGACGCGAGACTCGATCCCAGGACCCTGAGATCACGACCTGAGCCGAAGGCAGCGGCTTAACCCACTGAGCCACCCAGGCACCCCTAAATAAATAAAATCTTAAAAAAAATATGTCACTTAAAAAAATAAATAAAATAAAATAAAATACATATCTGACTATTTATTGGGAAGAAATGTGTAAGTGGTTTTGTATACTGGAACCCACATTTACAGGTTCTAAGCACATAAAAATACGTTTATAGATTGTGCCCTATGTCATTTCTTTTCCTTCAGGAAAATATTATATGTGAAGATTATGTCCTTTGAAGCATTAGCCATCTCAGAGTATTTTTTACGTTTTACCCTTGTTGAAATATCTAGGTAAAAGGCCCACCAAGTTCCGGTTCCACTTACTAAATATTAATTGTCTTTGTTTGCCAGGTATCTTGCTTCTTCACAAGTCCTGAGCATCTAACTCCTTCACATCCAGTCACCTCCACTGCTAATTCGTTAGTTCAGGCCTTCTTGCTTCTTAGGCCCTTTTGTAATTATGACACTAATTGCCCCCTAGGCCTTTCTGCCTACAGTTATAGTAGTTCATCTGCTGCCCATATTCTTCCATACTGTTGGACTGTTCTAAATGCAAATATGATTCCATCACCTCTTTGCCCTTATTGCTCAAAGACTTTCAATGATGCCTTGCTCTTTTTGAGTTCAAGGCCAAATACATCCCTTCTTGCATCTTCAAGCGTATTTCTTGAAATCCCATAATATACAGATGTGCTTCGGTCATTTTCAACTGTGCTGCTCCAACCTTCCCTGTATTTGCATGTTTTTGTTCTCTGTGTCAAGTTCTTTCCTTCTCCAATGTCAAACATTTTAAGCATTTCTCCCTCCAAGAAACTCTGTGATCTACCAAACAGACATCATTATTTTGTCTATGCCTCCACTCTATGGGGTACATACCTTTATGTTTGTGTGTGTATGTGTGTGTGTATCATATTTACTGAAATATAATTCATATACCATACGGTTCACGTATTTAATGTGAAAATTTCATAGTTTTTAATATATCCACAAAGTTTGCAACCATCATTAGAGTTAATTTTAGAACATTTTTGTCACCCCCAAAACACTCAGTTCCTATTAGCAGTCACTCTCCATTCTTCCTCAACCCACCCCCATCCTAGGCAATTACAATTTACTTTCTTTCTCTATAGATTTGCTTATTCTAGGGGTGCCTGGGTTGTTCAGTCAGTTAAGTGTCCAACTCTTGATTTCAGCTCAGGTCATGATCTCAGGGTTGTGAGATCCATCCCTGCATCAGGTTCCATGCTGGGCATGGAGCCTGCTTAAGATTCTCTCTCTCCCTGTGCCCCTCTGCTACCTCTCTCTCTCAACAAAACAAAACAAAACAAAGATTTGCTTATTTTGGGCATCTCATATAAATGGAATAATATAATATGTAAGCTTATGTGACTTCTTTCACAACAATATTTTCAAAGTTCATCCACGTTGTAGCATGTATCTGTACTTCATTCCTTTTTACTGCTGAATAATATTCCATTATATGAATGTACCACATTTTGTGTATTCATTCATCATTTGAAGGACATTGGGCTGTTTTCACTTTGTCTATTACAAATTATGCTGCTAAGTACTTTCATGTGCAAGTTTTTGTATGGACATATATTTTTATTTATCTTGCATAGAAACGGATTTTCTGGGGCGTAAGGTAACCATATGTTTAACCTTCTGAGGAACTGCTAGACTATTTTCCAAAGTATCATCTGGCTAAACACAGAGTTACCAAAGAATAAATAGAGTTGTTATATGAACTTTTACATTCCTACTAGCAGCATATGTGGGTTCCAATTTCTCCACATCCTCTATGCCTTTTATTATTATTATTCTAGTCATCCTAATGGGTGGGTGGTAGTATCTCAATGTGGTTTTGGTGAGCATTTTTCTGAATGATACTGAGCATCTTTTCAGGTGCTTATTAGTTTATATATCTTCTTTGGAGAAATGTCTATTCAGATCCTTTGGGAATTTTAAAAATTGAGTCATTTTTCTTTCTATTATTGAGTTTTAAGAGTTCTTTTCATATACTAGCTGAGTCTTTTGTCAGATATATGATTTATATATGATTTGCAAAATTTCCTCCTATTCTGTGTCCTGTTTTTTCACTTTTTTGATGATGTCCTTGAGGCACAAAAGTTCTTAATTGGAAAAAAATCATCGCCTAACGGTCATGGAAATTTACTGTTGTCTTTCAGGAGTTTTACACTTCAAATTCTTATATTTATATTTCAAATTCTTAAATTTATAAATTCTTATATTTTATGGATTTTGAGTTTTAATTTTTATATATGTGAGGTAGGGATCCAATTTCATTAATTTTCATGGAGATATAGTACAGACCATTATTATTTTTCATTTCTTACTATGGTGTAATTAACTATTTAGTGTATGTTTTTCAAACTACAGTATTACAGGAACATGCCTTATTCACCATTAGTATAACTAGAACAATGTTTGGCATGTAGTTGTTCAATACATACTTATTAAATGGAACTCAACTGGGTGGAAAATATTGGTCATTTTAAATTGTTACCATGAAATTAAGTTATTTTTATTGAAATATGGAAAATAATATTTTAGGATAGTAATATTTTACAAGGATATGTCTGATTTAGATGATCATAAAAAGATTCCCAAACTGGGTTAGATCTATAATCCATCTCAACAGATATAGTTTACTTTGAGAGAAACAGGAGCTATATTATAAAATGTTTAATTCTTCTCCATAATTCTGGTGTCAGTGATAAGATACATTACCACCCCCCCAAATTAATTCCTTATGCAATCACTTTTTACTTGGTATAGTAGATTATATTTTCTAAAGATAGGTCCAACAATATCATTCTGTTTCACATTCTCTTCTAAAATTTTGCCACTTCCCCATCAAGAACTGGAGTCTATATCCCTTCTTTTCATAACTGGCTGAAACTTTAAGACTGCTTTAAATAATAGAGTGCAGTAGAAGTGACCTGACTTTCAAGGTTAGGACATAAAAAAATGCCATGAACTGACATTTGGTTCATCAGGATGCTTGATCTTGAGACCCAGCTACCATGATGTTAGGAAGGCCAAAACATCTAGGAAGAGGCCCGTGTAAAGAACAGAAGCTCCAGCCTTTGGCCTTGGCTGAAGTCCCAGCCAACAGACAGCACCAAATTGCCAACCGCATGAATGAGTTACCTTGACAGTAGATTCTCCAGTTGCCAGTCATGCCACCCCAGATAATGCCATACAGAGTTCAGAGAAATGGTCCTTGCTAAAGCTTATTCAAATTGTAGATGCAAGAACAGAATAAATAATAGATGTTGCTTTAAGTCACTAAGTTTTAGGAACAGTTTATGCATCCACAGGTTAACTGCTACAACTTTTGGAGTCTGAAAATGGGATGCGGCTATAATAAAAACTTAAAATGTGGCACTGATTTTGGAATTGTACTGTGGGAAGACGTTGAAATGCTCTAGAGGAGGCTGTTACTGAAATCTAAAGGGTCTCATGTAGAGTGTTAGTGGAAGCTTAACAGGTCTTGAAGCAAAACCTTAAAGGAAACAGAGGAAAAGATTATCGGAGGCTGAGGGAAAGGGAACCCTTGTTAGGTGATCACAGAGTTTGCCAACATAGTCATTTGTGATAATGTGGCAAAGAAGAAATGTGCCATTAATAAACTCAAAGATCTAGCTAGGGGATTTCCAGGCAGTTATTCAAAATGCCATTTGATATTTTTTCATTGCCTATGACAAAATGTGAGAAGAGATGAGCTATAGAATAAATTATTAAATATAAAAAAGCAAGAACTTGCCGGATTTGAAATAAAATTGTTTCTCATATCCAGATTCTTTAAAAACAAGTTGAAACAATGGCTTCTGGAAAAGATCAAATCCAGTAGAAGTCTGTAAGTTCTTTGTTAGTATTTCAGAAGGATTTAACACAGTTACTCATAGAACATTTCAACAGAGGAAAGGACTTTTCAGGATTTTTTTTTTAAGGTTTTATTTATTCATTTGAGAGAGAGAGAGAGAGAGAGAGCACAAGCAGAGCAGAGGGAGAGGGAGAAACAGACTCCCCGCTAAGCAGAGAACCCTAGGAAGGGTTTGATCCCAGGACCCTGAGATTACGACCTGAGCCCTGAGAGGAAGGCAGACAACTTAAAAGACTGAGCTACCAATCTGCCCCCTTTTCAAGATTTTAATGCCTTCCTGGCCACGTCATTTCAGTTAAATAATAGGGCTTCTAAGATTCTTAGTGGTGTTCTCCCACAGCAGTCTCAAAAAGGCCTAATTATACAATTTTATCTTGAGGAGCTTTGTGAATTTGTCTTTTGTTTAATGAAATTGATTATGAGTGAATACTTAAGAAACCCACAAGGATTTTTAAAGAATTGTATCACCTTCCACTGAAAACAATATAAAATAAAGAGGGCTTTTTATCCCCAAACTTTTAGAGGCAGGGAGCAGACCTTTTCAATTCATACCATCTTTGTGCTACATCAGATCATTCATTGTCTTGCTTGGATGATGTATTATTTTCTTTAAGGTGTCTTAATTTTCATATTTCAAAAGACATAATATCTAATATTACTAGAATCTAAAGAACAAAATGTCCCTCTTCTATTTTTTTTTTTGAAGATTTTATTTATTTGACAGACAGAGATCACAAGTAGGCAGAGAGAGAGGGGGAAACAGGCTTCCTGCTAAGCAGAGAGCCCAATTCGGGGCTCCATCCCAGAACACGGGGATCATGACCTGAGCCAAAGGCAGAGACCTTAACCCACTGAACCACCCAAGCGCCCCTCTTCTATTAATTTAGTGAAGTTTTAGAGGCTTCAAATAAACTGTTAAACAGAGTTTAAGGTTCAAAAACACTAGAATTGTCTCAGAATGTAGCTTCCTTTCACCCGCTACCCACCATCTACATTCCTTCAAAAGTTTCTTTCCCTTTGATCTATTTTCTGCTTTTTCGCTGTCTTTCTTAAAGTATATTGGCCAGCACTCTACTTAATGTTTCAGAGCAGATGACATGCTGCTTTTGTCAAAAGTCAGGACAAGGTTATATCTCTTTCTTTTTTTTTAACCACAATGCTCTTTTTGGTGATTGTGGAGGTGATAATTGTCTTACTAAACCTGGTGTGACTGAAAATGTTCTTAAACATCTTTAGCCATAAATCCATTGTCAACTGCCTCTATGAGCAGTTCACGGATTATGGGAAATAAAGTAGGAAGCAAATATCTCAAATGTGGTCAGTAGAAATAGTAAATATTGGCAGAATCCTGTTTAAATAGTGAGAAAATATTATTTCATTCTTTTTATTCACTTCAACTGTTAGGTTTAAGGAGGTGAATTCAAGTTTAAACATATCTGAAATACTTCCCTTTGCATTTGGCATTATGGCACTGGAAGCCAGTGTCGCAGCAGGTACATATTTGGAATTGTCTCAGACCCTCTGTGAAGTATGTCCTTCCCTGTGCAGCACGCATTTGCAGTGTCAACAGTAGCTAAGTACCAGCTGAGCTGCATTCCTTGTAAAGCAGTCTAATTATGGCAAACTCAAAGACCTTAGCCGTGGTGATAATTTCCAGAATGAAATGTTCACAAGATGAAATGGAAAAGCATCAGCAGCTCATCCTTTCCTCTGTCATCCTTGTTTATGAAAACCTAAAAAATGTGAATAAGCTTCCCTCATTTGTGTTTGCCCAGCTTCAGAGAGACACACACAGAATTTGGCCCAGTGAGCTGGCATTTCCATGTAAGTTCTATACAAATGACTTTCTACTGTTTGAACAACTAGTCACTTTTTCTGGATCCAAAGTCATTTACTTACAAAGAAAGAAACCCAATTTAATCAAATTATTAATTTAAGACCGTATGTTGAATTATGGTGGAATTTCACTTTTTATTTGTTACTTGATTAGTCCAGTTCTGTTTTTTTTTTTTTTTACATATTAACAGAGTCATTGTCTGTCAGATCTTTATTCCTGATTTACTCTGACAGAATGATGTCTTCCTATTGATTTATGCATATTTCCTTAGTATTCTTCTCACTCCAATTAGAAAAGAGTAGCCAAAATTAGTAATCCCTGGCTTCAGGGTTGTGATGCAGAGTTGATTCTCTAACACTAAAGGAGAGCCTGCTGTCATGGATTCTGCCGGTAAGAGGACTCCACTTTGGCTCATCTTTTGACTGGTTTGGAGAAAACCCACCACCAACACAAGACAGCAACTACAACCCTTCCATAGTAGGGTCCCTGGGGAAATGGGTATGGTACAGGTTGGGTATTCTTGGGCCAGACATCACTGTTCTTCATCTCTGATGACTTAGACAGAACAGAGGCTTTTGTAGAAGGACTTCCTATAAAAGAAGCCCACATATCCTTTGTTTAAGATTATTTTCAGCAGCTTTGTGAACTTCAATGGTCATATAAAGGTAAATAATCTAATAGAACTTTCTATTATTCGGTCAGAAGGAAGTTAGGAACTCCAGACAAAAGATAATGTCCAAAAGAAGTTGTGGGGGGGTGCCTTAAATTTGTAATATTCCCATATTTTCATTGTTGTTGTTGTTTATATCCATCTGTTTTCCTGAAGTGAACACCAGAGACATATATGAATTGATAAAGATCTCTGTACTTGTTTTGGGATCAGCTAGTGAGACTGTACCCAGTGTGGAGATGTTCTCTGGAGATAAGCTTAAGGAACAGTGTGGAAGAGGGCTCTGATCTCTTAAAAATAGAAATTTCCAAATAAGATGAGTTTTTATTTATTTTTTTATTAACATATAATGTATTATTTGTTTCAGGAGTACAGATCTGTGAATCATCAGTCTTACACAATTCACAGCACTCACCATAGCATATACCCTCTCCAATGTCCATCACCGAGCCTCCCTATCCCTCCTACTCCCCTCCACTCCAGCAACCTTCAGTTTGTTTCCTGAGATTAAGAGTCTTTTATGGTTTGTCTCCCTCCCCGGTCCCTACCTTATTCCATTTTTCCCTCCCTTTTCCCCAGGAACCCCTACCCTGCCTCTCAAATTCCTCATATCAAAGGGATCATATAATTATCTTTCTCTGGCTGACTTATTTTGCCTAGCATAATACCCTATAGTTTCATCCATGTCATTGCAAATCGCAAGATTTCAAGGTTTTGATGGCTGCATAGTATTCCATTGTGTATATATACCACTTCTTCTTTATCCATTCATCTGTTGATGGATATCTAGGCTCTTTCCATAGTTTGGCTATTGTGGTCACTGCTGCTATAAACATTTGGGTGCACGCGCCCTTTCAGATCACTACATTTGTATCTCCAGAGTTAAATACCCATTAGTGTAATTATTGGGTCATGGGGTAGCTCTATTTTCAACTTTTTGATGAACCTCCATACTGTTTTCCAGAGTGGGCTGCACCAGCTTGCATTTCCACCAACCATATAGGTGGGTTCCCCTTTCTCCACATCCTTGCCAACACCTGCCGTTTCCTGACTGGTTAATTTTAGTCATTCTGACTGGTGTGAGGTAGTATCCCACTGTGGTTTTGATTTGTATTTTCCTGATGCTTAGTGATGTTGAGCACTTTTTCATTGTCTGTTGGCCATTTGGACATCTTCTTTAGAGAAATGACTGTTGATGTCTTCTGCCCATTTCTTGATTGGATTATTTGTTCTTTGGTTATTGAGTTTGAGAAGTTCCTTATAGATTTGGGGTATTAGCCCTTTATCTGATATGTATTAGCAAATAAAAAGATTAGTTTTTAATTGGTGTCTGGGTGGCTCAGTCAGTTAAGTGTCTGCCTTTGGCTTGGGTCATGATCCCAGCTGGGATGGAAACCTGCATCAGGCTCCCTGCTCAGCAAGGAGTCTAATTCTCCCTCTCCCTCTGTGTGTGATCTCTCTCCCCTTCTCTTTCAAATAAATAATTTTTTTAAAAAGTTGAGTTTTTAATTCATTTACTGTGACTTAAACATACAGAAATGCAGATTTTTCTCATCTAAAACTGAGCTGGCTCAGGAACACCTGAGAGGATCCATCAGTTAAATTACCAACTCTTGATTTCAGTTCAGGTCATGATCTCAGGGTCCTGGGATCAAGCCCAGCATGCTTGATGGGCTACATGCTCAGTGGGGAGTCTGCTCAAGATTCTTTCTCTTCCTCTGTACCCACCACCCCACCCCATGCTCTCTCTCTCAAATAAATAAATAAATATTTTAGAAAATTAAGCTTGCTGACCATCTCTTTGCATTTGATACTCATCAAAATATAGTTTTCAAATAATTCAAAAACATAGCTCTTCTACAAACATAAAATTAGTTGTGTCAAAGACTGATTTAGTACATTACTGATGGAATTAGAGGGATAATAAAGCTAGCTGGAAAATGTACTGGAGGTGGAAATACTATAATTGAAAAAAAAGAATATGGAATAAAATTGTTAAACTGAATTTTAAAACCTGTGTTTTATTTCTACCATATAGAAACCATTTATATATCTACATGACAAATTCATTTGCAATGCTAATGGACAAAAATAATTTATGCTATCAGTTTTTCCATAAGTTAACATTTACTTTTTTACAGTTGTAAGTTATTCTATGGAAACAGTAAGTCAAGACAGATCTACATACCCTTAAATAATTTTTTCCTCTTCTTCCTTTGGAAATTTTCTTTTCACTGTGCTGATACAATTAATTATATTTTCTCTCAAAATGAGAAATGCAGAACAATTTCTCCTGAGTTGTGAGTCTAATAAGGGAGTGAAATTATGGTACAAATATGTTGGTATTTATTTTTCATAAAATTAAAAACTAGTGTCTATGATATCTTTTTTTATTTTGAAAGTGTGTTCAGAAGTCAAAATAGTTAATGAAACCAAATGCTTATAAATTTGAATACAAACTTCATGGAAAAATTACAAATCACAAATTTAAAATGCAAAAGAATAGAGTCAATGATAGTGTAATAACTTTGGTGACAGACGGTAGCCACATTTGTGGTGGGCAAAGCATAAAGTATAAACTTGTGGAATCAATATTGCACACCTGAAAGTAATGTAGCATTGTGAGTCAACTCTACTCTAATTATAAATAAATAAATACCATTTTTAAAATAAAAATATAAATGTCAAAATTTTTCTCACTTATAAATTAACAGATACAAATGTAAAAAGAATAAGAATATTAAGTCAAAGATTCATAAAATGTTGAGAGCTTAATTAACCATTAGAAATAATATCATTCGATTTTTAATTACAATTAAAGAAAAAAAATGCCCTCAAATACTGATGTAGTTAGATGACAAGGTTGCTTCTGCGTAAGTTGTTACAGGTATTGAAAAAAATTTTTTGACTTTTATTTAAGGTAACATGAGGTATAATTTTCAAACTGAGGTTTGTGGTGGTATAAGAAGATGCTTTCTAAATGAGGGCAGCATTTTTAATGTAAAATTTTAAAGATTCCCAGATTCTCTGAGAATATCTTGAAAAATAAATTATACCAATTCCAGCCCTTACTCCTCAATACTGGCTGCTTTTAAGATTTTTCCCTTTAATACTAGTTTTCAGCTATCTGATTATGGTTTGCCTTGGGTGGTTTGAGTTTCTTGGATGAGATTCTTGGATCTCTGAGTTTATATTTTCATTAAATGGAAATTTCTTAGTTTTTTTCTTTTTTTTTTTTTCTTCTTCTTTTTCTGTCCTCCTAGCCCTCCTTTCCTTCCGGGATGGCAACTATGTGCATGTTAAAATTTTGATATTGTTCCTCAGGTCACTGTGTTCCTCAGGTTCTGTTCTTCCCATCACCACCACACCACCAACCCACCCCCACTGCACTCCAAAACCCACCACCCCATAGATTCCCTCTATGCTTCATTTTGGGTATTTCAATTGCTATTCAATTGCTATGACTTCAAGTTCAAGGGTTTTTTTCTCTAGTATCTAATACGTTATATCATTCAACGAAATTGCAATGTTAGATATTTTCACGTCTAGAAGTTCCACTTGGTTCTTTTTATATCTCCCATTTCTTGTCTCATCATGTTTCAGTTTTTCTTTGAATCTTTGAGCATATTTATAATAACTGTTTTAAAGTCCTTGTCTGCTAATTCCATCATGTCTGTCATTTTGGAACTGTTTATATTAACTAATTTATCTCTTGGTTATGGGGCACATTTCCCTGCTTCCTCACATGACCAGTAATTTTAGATCCTGTCACTTTATGCCATGGAGGGCTGGATTTTGTGGTCTTCCTTTGAAAAGTATCAGACATTGCTCTGGCAGGATAAGCTTCTCTCAGATCAGCTTGATTCGTTCAAAGCTTGCCTTTAAGCTTTTCATAGAGGCCTATGGTAGTCTTTAAAGCCACTACTACCCCTGTACCTTCTGGTTTCTCTCATGAAATGCCACGTATTTGACAACCTTTCTCCGCTCAGACTGATGTGAACTCAAATGATTCCCAGGCTTAGGTAAGTTCTGAGGATAGTTTAGTTTACAGCTTCCTAGTAATGATCTTCCAGCAGTTGTTCTTTTGGCTGGCAATACTGAATTTCACCTCACCCATCAAAGACTGTGATGCAGATTTCTAGGGCTCATTCTTTGCATAGCTCCTTCTTCTTTGGTAATTCTCCTTGCAAATTCTAGCTGTTTCATCCTCCTTCATCTCTAAACTCTGTCTTCTGAACTCATTGTAACTGCCAGCTTCTGTTTGGGTTTATCCTCCCTGTACTGCAATCCAGAAATTGCTGGAGCAAACATAGGGTTCATTTTGGTTACTCTTCTCTCAGAAAGCACAGTTATTCAATGTATAAAAACAGTTGTTTCATCCACTTTGTGCAGTTTTGTAGTTGTCTGTAGTAGGAGGGTAAGGTCTGTGAGCAGTTGTGCTTTAGGATAAGGATGCATCAATTAAAAAAAATCCAGAATAATGTCACTATACCAACAAAAATAAGTATTTTCTTACTTAATATAGCATAGTATACTGGAATAGTATAATGCCAACAAATGGTAGCAGCCACTGTGTCTGCAGGAAGGAGACCAACCTTCATTGTTGATTAAAGCCTATTTCAGCTTTGATAGTATTTCAGATCCAGTGAAATTTTCTTATTCCTATTCAATGTCTGGTTTAGGAGATTCCTTACAGCCTTCTGCTAAGGGTTACAGCAACTCTAACTTTAACATGTGGAAACATCCACAGATGAAGATGCTGCACACAGAGCGTTATCATAGGTCTTCTCAGTCTAAATATTCCTGATTACTGTTTACTTTATGACACCCATGGCGATTTGGCATAGAACATTCTTTGAGGCTGCCTCCAATTAGAATTCCAGGCCCCAAACAAATGAAAGTTCCTTTTGCTCATAGAACTGAGCTATTTGAGAGTTTTCTGCCAGTTAGTTTATTGTCTAACCCACCTTCCTCTTGGGAGGAGGGAGGGCAGGGGACTCTGGAAACTCATCATGATTCACTTACATGCTTTACTCACTCTGAGGATCCTTTCCACATGCTTTGGACTGAATTGCATCCCCCCAAATTTATATGTTGAAGTCCTAACCCGCAGTCTGGCTGCATATGGAGTAAGGAAATAATTAAGGTTAAAGGAAGCCGTAAGAACAGAGTCAGGAACCAATATGATCAGTGCCTTTATAAAAGGAGACAACCACATGCTTGCTGTCTTTGCCAGTGAGGTCACAGAGAAAAGGTGACAATCTACAAGCCAGGAGGAGGATCTTCACAAGGAAATGGATAGGCTAGCACCTTGACCTTGGACTTCCCAGCCTCAGAACTGTGAGAAATAAAATGTCTGTTGTTTTGCTACCCAGGCTGTGGTATTTTGTTAAAGCAGCCCCCAAGCAGTCCAAGATACCACACCTAAGGGAGGTTTTGTTACTTTTTTGTTTTTTCCTTTGGGATAGAAAACTGCCTTTCTAAGATCTCTTCTATTTCTCATATTTAAAAGTTTTTAGTAAAAATTCTTTTCTCAACTTTCCAGAATTTATTTCTTGACATTTACAGGAAAGATTATGGAGTTTAAAAACAAATAAAAAACATACAAAAACCAAAAAGTTTTCATCTATCTCAATCTCTTGCCTGGCTCTTGAAATTCAAACACAAATTCAAAATGGCCTTTACTGAAACTGATGTTAGGAACCTAATTCTGGAAGCCAAAAGCCAAACTCTGATTACTGACTCTTTTTCCTTTTCAATGTTAACAATCTTAATCCTCTCAGAAGTAATGAATAGTTTCAATTGAATAGGGGTAAGATTAAGCAACAACAACAAATATAAGGAAATGCCAAAAAGAAAAGCATTGTGAAGTATTCCAAAATATTATTTCATTGCACAAATATAAGATTTCTTGCTCATGCATAAAAAAATAATTAAGAACTAGGTAACAACAGTGGTTAAAATTTAAAAAAAAAAAAAAGCAGTACTCTGCTAAGCTATTTCACCTTTCTTGATCCCTTGGTATTGCTAGAATTTCTATGACAAAATTCTCTTCTCTGTCAGAGTTTCTGGTATAGAGTTTTTTTTTTTTTTTTTTTTTTTTTTAGATTTTATTTATTTGACAGAGATCACAAGCAGGCAGAGAGAGGAGGAAGCAGGCTCCCCGCCCAGCAGAGAGCCTGAGACAGGGCTCAATCCCAGGACCCTGAGACCATGACCCGAGCCGAAGGCAGAGGCTCTAACCCACTGAGCCACCCAGGCACCGCTGGTATGGAGTTTTTATGGGTAGTAGAAGCATGGGTCCCACAGTGGTCTCAGGACTGCTGCCTGTCTGACATTTTCCATGTCTTACCTTGGAGTGTGACACAGGGTTGGCTGAGGTCTCCCTGTCTCCTCTTGGTCCTGGGTTCTGGTGTGCAAGGGCTCCTTTAGATGAACTTACAGTGGTGGTAGAAAGTGTACTTCCCCTAGCAGTATTATTAATGTATACAGTTTCCATGTAGAGTAGACTTTTTATTTTTTAGATTCATTGTATTGCCAGGTATTACATATTTCTTGATAACCTCTTCAATTTCTTGAGAGATTTAGATCTAACTCTTCATTGGCAGAGTTAGAGGAAAACCCATTGGAGAATCCCATGAGATTACCTGGAAATATCACCTTTTATTACAAAATCAGTCAGTTTCTTATGATTCAATTCAAGCATCTTCCTATTCCTCTCCCTGAGTTTTACACAGATCTGCTATATTCATTGAAACGTTTTAAGATTTCTTTTATCCTCTGTTTGGAGAGATTTAATTTTAATTCTTGATTTTTTTTTAAGTCCATTTACAATGTCCCCTAGTGAACATCAGAATTTTTTGCAAATACACTTACTGACATTTTTGTCCTCATGTTAGAATTTTGGGTGAATATACAAATTAGATCTTTCTGGAATCCAATCCAGACTGGTTAAAATGATAGGATTTTTGGCTTATGTAACTGGCAATTGACGTATAAGTTGGCTTTAGAGTTGGTTTGTTTGTCAGCTGCTCAATCATCTTCAAGATTCAGTTTCCTTTTATCTCCCCTCTGTATCATACAGATTCAGCTGCTTCTTCTTCTTCTTTAAATTTTTTCAGGTTCAGCTTCTACTTAAGCCTTGTTCTATTTCCTTGCCACAAGATGGTTGTTACAACTTCCATGGGAATGTGCTTCTCTGGGCACATCTATGGAGACAGAGGGAGATTTTCAAGAGTGTTCTCAGAAGAGGGAGGACACCTTTCTTCTAGAAGCCATCAGAAAACCTGTCCTTTGATTTTGTCAGTCTGAGATCAGTCATTCTGGAACAAATAACTGTGAATAGGGAGAAGGACTGTGTTCATTGTTTGGGCTTCAGTCACTCAGCCCAGGGCTAGTGTGAGATGCCTAGGGGAGGTGAAGATATCTGAATGAAAATTTGGATAGTAACCAAGGAAGAGGGACAGTAATGTTAGAAAACTAACCACAATGTCCAGTACCTCTTAACTCCTCAGAAGAGAAAAATGTCTTTAAAGGGAAGAAAAACATGCAAAGTATTCACTTTTGCTAGACCTTGTGCCAGGCAACATATATATTTCTGACACTGTCCAGGAGTGTCTACCTAGACTATTACCTCCTTTCTTTGGGAATTTCCCTGCCTTCAGTGAGAGGCTCTGACAACCTGTTTGTTGGACAAAGATGACTGGATCAGGTATAGACACCTGGTCCAGAAGAGGCCAATTATCTTTCTTCTCTAGGAACTTCGAAGTGGCATTCATTTATTTTTAAAATTTGTTTAGATTAACATATAAGGTATTATTGTTTCCAGGGTACGGATCTGTGAGTCATCAGTTTTACACAATTCATAGCACTTATAGCACATACCCTCCCCAAGGTCCATCACCCAGCCACCATATTCCTCCCACCCCTCCAGCAACCCTATTTGTTTCCTGAGATTAAGAGTCTCTTATGGTTTGTCTCCCTCTCTGGATTCATCCCATTTGTTTTTTTCCTTGCTTCCCCCATGATTCCATAATGTTCCTCAAATTCCATATATCAGTAAGCTCATATGATAATTGTCTTTCTCTGATTGACTTATTTTGCTTAACATAATACCCTCTAGTCCCATCCACATTGTTGCAAATGGCAAGATTTCATTTTTTGATGGCTGCACACTATTCCAGTGTGTGTATGTGTGTGTGTGTGTGTGTGTGTGTGTATACACACTACATCTTTTTCATTCATTCATCTGCTGATGGACATCTAGGCTCTTTCATTGTTTGGCTATTGTGGACATTGCTGCTATAAGCATTGGAGTGCGCATGCCCCTTCAGATCACTACATTTGTATCTTTGTGGTAAATACCCAGTAATGCATTTGCTGTGTTGTAGGGCAGCTCTATTTTCAACTTTTTGAGGAACCTCATTATTGTTTTCCAGAGTGGCTGCACGAGTTTGCATTCCCACCAACAGTGTTAGGAGGGTTCCCCTTTCATTCAAACTAGTTAGTCTCTGCTGGTCTATGGGAGCAAATATAACATCGAAAGCTGTGGGTTAGCTATTTTTTCTATGTGCATAGAGAAACAAAGACAGTTTAGAGAGATTATGAGCAGGGAGAAGCAGAATTCAGATCTGACTCTAGAGAAAGAGAAAAGCTTCCTTGACACCTAATGATTTTCCCATGCATGGTTTAATTATTGCTTAGGCCTACCATCTATGTAACAGACTATTAAAATGAAACTCAAAGACAAAGACCAATGTGTTAGATTCCAAGGAATAATTCTTTTCCCCCACCTAATGCCCCAGATACTAAAGTGAAGTGCTGGACCACCTGTGCATTATATACTCAGGGATAATGAAATGCCTCTGCCAGCTTGATCATAACTTGCAGTTGATATAATAGAAAAAAGTTGGAGATTAGAGAGATGTCTCTGTGTGGTATTAATCTTTGCTCCTCCTCATGAGAATAGGATGCTTTACTTTCATGACAAATTGATGAGTGAAGACTTTGAGGAGATTCTTGTATCTATGTCTTGGAGATTGAGGGAGATAGACAATGGTGTTGACTTAAGACTCAGATGTCTCAAGTCAAGAGGTGTACAGCAAATCCACTGGGATAGTATGCACTTCCACTCAATTTGGCTTGTGGGAACAAAATGAGACCCCTTCCAAAGTGAGTTGACCTGGGTCATCTTAAAAGAGAACCTCTTCCAAAAGGATAGCCTCAGTGGGTTACAATAAACAAAGAAATGCTCAGAACAGAGCTACCCAGAAGACGGCATGCCAAGGGCAAAGGAATTTTATTGGTGATCCTGAGTGAGAAATTCCAAAGAACAAACCTGTCCATCAGAGGAAAAGTCAGCAATGTTTCTTCAGTCCAGAGGGCACTGAGGTCATCACTCCATTACATCAGCCACGTAACCTGCCCCCATTCCTCTAGTCCCTCTCTTTCTAGGCTGACCTTGGAGAGGCCAGAATTGTGGCCTGCACAGTGGGAGAGGAGGCAGAGGAGATACTGCATAAAAAGCCAACCATCCCCATCTCCCCTCCTTGCTGTGAGGAGTGAGGAAAGTTTGACACTGATTAAGTGTTTAGATATTTTCTTTATTGGGCTGAATGCCAGTTTTTTATCTTGAACAGTGAGAAATAATGTGTTTATTTTCTTTTTATATTTTATCACTAACTGATCATTTTAATGACTCTGCCAGGTAGATATGATGATCCCAGTAGGAATTCTTTTCTGTACTCTGTTACTGAGGAAACTGAGATTCCCCTCACGGAAGGGGAGTGACTCATGAAATGGACTGTAAGGGATGGACAGGTTTTCAGTAAGCAAAGAGGAGAGAGAGGGAATTCCAGGAGAGAAAAACATGGAGAAGTGGAGGTTGGTAGGTGAAGGTGTATCCAGGAACTGAAGCAATCTAATTTGCATACAGTAGAAAGTATGGACAGGCTGAGGGTAAATTAAGTCTGCAAACATGTTAGAGTAAGAAGTGGCAGTTCTTAAGCATCACTTTCCTCCTCCTCTGTTGCCTACAGCTGCCTCTTTCTCATTCGCTGAAGAAAAATCAATGTATTCTTTCCATTTGATCATGGGAGAATGCATAATTTGGAAAGCAGGGATTATATGCTAGAACCCACAAAGTAGAGGGGAAAACTGCTAGAAATTTTGGGATAGGTAGACCTAGTTTTGAATCCAATACTATCGTAAAAATGTAATTTTTCTGAAACTCAGTTTCCTTATCTGTAGAGCAGGGAAATTTCGATAGATCTACTGTGAGGGATACATAAGATGAAAATGAAGCAGATAAATAAAATAAATGTATGAGCTGAAGTAAATCAGAAATGTCTTCAGTCAAGGTCCCTCAGGGTGCCCCTCCTATTGCATTGTCAGTAACACTTCTGTCAGTCGAATTTTTTTTTTTCCTTCCAGACAAAACAAGGTAATGTTTCCTTATAAACGCTCAATAAATGTCAAGCTTAACTTTTTATGCATACAAAAGTAAATGTTTTGTTTTCACTATATAAGAAAGGTCCTTTTGGTGAGGGTAAAAAGGACATTTAAACTGAAAGTTATGTATATTGGGCCTGAAAACTTTTAATGGCTCTATTTAAAATGAATAGAAAGGTACTTAAGGAAGGTAGCAATTGTAGGCTTTCTTTTCTTAGGAAATCAATACTCATAAAACTCAATGTTGGAATTGAGAATTAAAAACCACAGTAAGTTTATTTTAAAACATGTAATCTGTCATCTTTATTTTCCCTTTGGATAATACAGTGTTTATACCCTGACGTCTATTTATGTTGCTGCAATTCTTTCCTTGACATTGAAGTGAACTTCATATGGTGCTAGAAGCAGAACCAGAGGGCTTCAGAATCACTAAGTCCAACCCCCGCATTTAAAAAGAGTAAACTGAGGTCAGGGAGGAAAGTGAACTTCTTGACACCTTCTCCTATTTCCTCTGAGTTGTACTGTGGAAACTCCTGCTGTTCTGAACCACCAGGCCTGACCCTGGGAGGGCACGAATTGTCCCTAAACAATTCTTTAGTTTTAAAAATAAAAAAGATTACTTTTAATTTTTTGAGGACCCTCCACACTTTTTTCCACACCAGTAATTCTCATCTACCACACAGCTGGATCTTCTGATAAACTGAGATGGTGCCTGGCACTTGGCAAGCATGCTATCTATAGTTTGGTTTTGTTTGTTTGTTTGCTTGCTTTTTTAGGAATTGTATTTAACTCTGAACAGAGTATTTTGTCCTCACTGGAGTCTAATTAGAAACTCACTGCTGTTCTTGGTGTGGTTTAGGAGAATCACCAATCAGTCACTGTTAAATAAATCGCTGCCACTCTTCTCCCAAATACATACTTCATTGAGGTGCCTGTGTGAGAAACAATTTCATTGCCAATACATGTCTATAATTCAAACATCTTATTCTATGCCTTCTCGTCTGCAGATTCATTTAAAACCACCATTCCCTCTGTCCAGCGCACCTTACTGCATCCAGCATCTCTCATCCAAACTGGCAAGCGCACAGATTTGTTATCCAAGTTCATTGCAGGGTCAGAGTACTACCTAGTTCTTTGGAACGTCCCTTCAGGGTCCCAGAAAACAAATTTCACTATGCTTATATTTTAAATTTGGCTGAATCAAACAAAGTTTTAGTATTTACAAAAAAAAAAAAAAGTTTATTTCTTCTTGTGTGATTCAGATGCAGAAGCTGGTTTTATTTGTATAGTTATTGAGGTTATGTGTATTGAAGAATGAGTCACAAAAAATGCAAAAGTAAAACATTGAGTAGAACAGGCAGCTTAGAGTGTTTGTAATTTTGGAGGATTTGTCTGAGGAGGAGATAGCTAAACCTGATGCAGCAATAGGCTGTTTGTATGTACTGTGTAGGAGAGTGGTCTCTTTATTTTCCTCTTTATTCGGGAGAGCACAACAATAATTAGGCTTAAAGGGCAGCAATACACATTTTTATTAGAACCAGGTAATCTTCTGGAGATCCTACAATGAAAGAAAAATAACTCCATAGAGTCCTTTTCACCTGCTTTCAAATTCCTCCGATGCCAGCTCTACTGTTCATTTCACCTGGTTCGGAGATGACCTAAAGACTTGGGTCCCAAACTGAGCCCAAGTGCTCAGAGGCCCCTCACAAAGAACTTGCAGGAGTCCCGCTAGAGTTTAAATTGTCAGGGGAAAGCACAGTGCCATCACACCAACTACTATTATTAAGGTGTTCCAATGTAACTACTTGATACAGGGAAGTGTTAAGTATTTCTTTTTTTATTATTATTTTAATTCCAATATAGTTAACATGCAGTGTTTGTTGTTTGTTTCAGGTTTACGGTATAGCAATTCAACAATTCTCTACATTACTCAGTGCATGTCAAGATAAACTCTTAATCCTCATCACCTATTTCACTCACCTCCTCCTCCCACCTCTCCCCTGGTAACCATAATTCTCTATAGTTAAGAGTCTATCTTTTGGTTTGTCTCTTTATTTTTGATTTGTTCGTTTCTTGAACTCGCCATGGGCATAGAATCATATGGTATCTATCTTTCTCTGACTGACTTATTTCCCTTAGCATTATACTGTCTAGATCCATCCATGTTGTTGCAAATGTCAAGATTTCATTCTTTTTATGGCTGAATAATGTTCTACTGTATATATGACACATCTTCTTTATCCACTCATCTGTTGATAGACACGTGAGCTACTTCCATAAATTGGCTATAAAACATGCTGCAATAAACAAAGAGATGTTATATATCCTTTTGAGTTAGCGTTTTCATATTCTTTGGGTAAGTACTTAGTACTGCAATTACTGGATCATATAGTAGTTTTAAAAATAAAAAAGATTACTTTTAATTTTTTGAGGACCCTCCACACTTTTTTCCACACCAGCAGCATTCACCAGTTTACATTCCCAGCAACAATGCATGACAGTTCCTTTTTCTCCACATCCTCCCCACCACTTGTTGTTTCTTGTGTGTGTGTGTTTTTTTTTCTTTTTAGCCATTCTGACAGGTATGAGGTGGTATTTCATTGTGGCTTTGATTTGCATTTCTCTGATGATAAGTAATGTTGAGCATCTTTTCATGTGTCTGTTGGCCATCTGTATGTCTTCTTTGGAGATATGTCTGTTCATGTCCTCTGCCCATTTTTTAATTGGATTATTTGTGGTTTCTTGGTGTTGAGTGGTATAGTATTGGGTTTTTCTTTTGGCCTAGAAAGAGGGTGAAAAATTTACTGAGACCTTAAGGAACCATGAACCAAAAAGTTTGAGAATCTCTAAAAAGGGTTAAGAAACATCAGATCACAACTGATAAAGGAGTTAGAAAAAAAAAGGAAAAAAAAATCCTGAACATTCCACCTTTCTATTTATTGCCTATTGCCTATAGACTTTCTCATTCTTTTCTCAGCTATGTAAACAAAGGCAGACATCCATGGTCAGGAGCCAGGCTCTAATTCCTCTGCCTGTTATCAGTTTACTGCTGCTTTACTGGTTTTGAATCCTTTCTATGTATATCTTTGTCCCTGTATCTACAGATACATGATATTTATCTGTGTATATGTATATATAGAGAAGTTTTTCCTAGCAATGTCTCCTTAAAAAAATTACTTCTGAAAAATTAAAGACATTGGTTTCATGTTACAGAATGTGTTAGTGTAGAAGCTATGGAGTTCTTAAATCCTATTAGAGGCCATCATGGAGAGAGCTGTTGATAGGGAATCTCATTCTAGGTGACCTTTGTCAACTTCACAAGCTCTTTGATGACTTATTATCAATTTATAAAACAAAGAAAATAATGCAGATGTTGTTGAGGTTTTGTGTTTATAAAATAGTCTAATAAGATGCTCAGATGAAAGGTATGACTCACAGGAAATGCCAAGTATGAAATAAACCATCCCACAGATTCACAGCTGATCCCTTTCAATGTGATGGAAACTTGATATTTAAAAACTCCCTTGATAAGAATCCTGTTCTCATCAGCTATGCCTTTTCTCTGAAATTTGTTCCATTTTTCTTTCTCCTTTACCATATCTTCAAGTTAGTTGACATTTATAACCTGCAAGGAAGTCATTGAACAATTACTTAAGGGAGCCCTGCACAAATATAGTTTCTTTTCCACCAGGTAAAGGTCATGTGGGCATATTTGAATGTGTTTATCCCTTCCCTTACAGTCCATCAAGGAAATAAACGTTAGGAAAAAGTCTGATTGTTTAATCTCACCACTACCAACAGTTCTATTTTGGTCAGCAACACTCCCTTATTTTAGAATGTTTCCTAGGCAATGTTTAGTAATTCAAAGAAATCAAAGTGAATCTCTCTATTCAATTCACACAAGCCTTTATAATAATGTACTTTCATATAACAAGCCCATACTCAGATGACATTCATTCACTAAACCACTGTTTGAGGGAACTTTGAATTGGAGGGAGGATTTTATGTATTATCTTTTTCATAAACAACAGTTTTCCTGATGCGGGAAATTAAATGATCCTCAATCATTTTAGCATACAGAAATAAACATTACTGAATTGTTGGTGTGCTTCGCTATAGCCTTTGTCTATGCACATTTTTATGTTATATACTTTTTTTGGTTTTATTCACCTCATTTTGTGTCAGTTTCTTTTGGTAATTTTGACTACCATTTACTCCAATTTAGGCAATCATGCTGTATTTGTGACTTTTTTTTTTTTTTTGCACAAGCTGTCTAAAAAGGTCAATTTAAGTTTATTTTAGATACAAGTACACTGAAACTGGGAAATACAGATTTAAAATACATGATTTCTGAAATTTCCATCTGAAATGTTACATAATTTTGTATTTACTGACTTACTCTGTAATTAATTCCGAAGCTCATACCACCAGCTATTCATATTGTTAAACCTGAATTTTGGGCAAAAAATATTTGATCAGCTGTTTTGATAGGAATAAGTAGTATTAATGTGCTTACCCATGGGATAACTGTACTAAACTCTTACTAAGCAAGCTCCTGAAATCTCAGTAAATTCATGTCATCTGGGTTTCATGTGGGACTGGTAGTAACTTCCCTATTCTCAACCACATAAAAATAATATAAATCCCTCTGGCTTATTAAATCATAACATGCATTCATTCCATTAGTTACACATAGAATTAATAAACATCAATCAGTTCAGGATTAGTCTGACAAAAAAGTCATGAAATTGGATCATCTTCTTCTCAAAATTGTTTCTGCTTTGAGTTTTTCTTTCTTCTCTTTCTGTGGCCAGGTGATCAAAATCTGTCCTAAGGAATATGTCCCTCATGCCCTATTCAGTTCCCCTTTCCAGGCAAGGCTTGTGCTTTGGACCTTTCCTGAACATTGCTCCTTGCCTCCTTTATTGCAGCCTCTGGTGGATCCCCTGTGGCTGAGGGACTTGTCAGATGACTGATTTGCTAATCTTATTGCATTTTTCTAAAATGCAAGTCATTGGGGTGCCTGAGTGGCTTAGTCATTAAGTGTTGGCCTTCTGCTCAGGTCATGATCCCAGGGTCCTGGTATCCAGCCCCGCATCGGGCCCCCTGCCTTAGCAGGCAGCCTGCTTCTCCCTCTCCCACTTCCCCTTCTTGTGTTCCCTCTCTTGCTGTGTCTCTCTTTCTGTCAATAAATAAATATTTTTTAAAAATGCAAGTCATTGATTGATGTTTCATAAACATGCCTCCCAGATTGTGGCTCCATTCAATAAATGGAAGCCTTTTAAGACCATAATCCTTAAAAGGAACTTTTTGAGGTATAAATTCTAGTCAACAAGAAGAGTAGTGATAAGTATTGTGAAGGATAGTAGGGGAAAGAAAGCTACGTCCATTCGATACTGGATTTCCAATATGGCCACTTTGTATCTGATTATCAGAGGTCGACATTGACAAAAGTTGTAAGCATGAGATTTGTTAAGGCAATACTTCCAGGAAAAGCCAACAGAGTCATAGGGGAAGCCAGACAGGGAAGGGAAAGAAGTTAAGAAAGGGAGCCGCTTTAGGTCAAGTCCTCCCCGCAGCCTGATCCTACACGGATCTATGCAGAGAACATTACATTTCAGAGCTTGTCTTGTCTTGAGGGAAAGGAATGGGGCTTTCACTATTCCTCACCAGTCATTGACCACAACCTACCTTGTGGGATAAACAAGCTCCCTGGTACCTCCAGCTGTTTACAGGTATGGCCAAAGGGGCCCCAGTAATCCAAGAGCAGTCTTCTGAAGATTACAGCTGTGTACTGTCAAAAGCGCAACATACAGAAGCTGAGGGACTCACAAGGAAGCCCAAGACTTACAAGAAAGACCCAAAAGGATATGGTAGAGCACCTACTATATCTGCTATAATGACATAGACTTGAGAGGGAACACCGTGGGTGAACAATGTCTATGCATCCAGATCGTGGGCAGTTGGAGCTTTGTCCTAGAGGTAATTTCTTTTTCTTTTTCTTTTTTTAAAGATTTTTATTTATTTATTTGACAGAGAGAAAGATCAGAGGTAGGCAGGAAGACAGACAGAGAGAAAGGGGAAGCAGCCTCTCCACCGAGCGGAGAGCCCGACGTGGGACTTGATCCCAGGACCCTGAGATCATGACCTGAGCCGAAGGCAGAGGCTCAACCCACTGAGCCACCCGGGTGCCACTGTCCTAGAGGTAATTTCAATTCCAGGTCAAGATATGAAATAATAAAGGCACCCCAGAAGTCTTCTTTGTACCTTCTCCCAATCAATAGACTCTTTGAAAAAGGAACTTTGAAAAAGTAACTCTGATTATAGTTTTTTTTGCTTGCTTTTTAAAAACCTTTTTATAAATGGATCTTACTGTATATACTCTTCTGTGTCTGGATTTTTTATTCAACTTATTACGAGATTGATCTATGTTGCAACATTTGAGGTAGTTCATTCTTTTTCATTGCTTTGGAGTATTCCATTGTATGGCTGTTTCATGATTTATTCTATGGTTGCTGGGCACTTAGGTTCTTTCCATGTCACATACTTTGTATGTAAACTCCCACTCATAGAAGATAAACAATAAACTAAAGAGTAAGACAAAAGGAAATCCCAGTGGCCAATGTGAACTTTTGTAGTAGTTGTTTGTCGACACCCGCCATAGGGCTTAAAGTGCCCCTACAGATAAGCTACACTAGTTGGCCAACATCTGCAGAAAGACTGGTGGGACCCCATGGACTCAGGCATAACCATTACAACCAGCTACGCAAACCCTCTAAAAGAAGGAGCTGCCTATTAGCAGCTCAAAGACCACCCGTGCTATATGTGAGGAGATGTAGCTCCAGCCAGACTGCTGGCGGCTCTGACAGCCCAGAAGGCAATCTGACTGCAATCCAGGCCAATGCCTGTCACAGGACTACAACTGTGCCTCGCTGCTGGCATTGTGATGCCTCCTTCCCATATCCACTTCAAGTGATTCTTTAATTTCCACTTCTAACTTTCTTGTGTGACTAACTTTTGTGATAAAGTTGTACAATAAGCATAGTAATTCATGAATTTAATAATAGTGCTAAATGGTTATTTGAAACATCTCAATTTCATGATTCTTATCTGGACTTAACATTTGCCCTGTTACATTCCAATTGGGGCTAATAAAAGTAACGCTAATATAAATTTCTTGGGAGCATATTTGAGGCCCAAATGTTTGCATTTCTGGTAGGCATGTGGATAAATACCTGAAAGCAGAGTTGACTGCATAGACTGTGCATATATTAAGCCTTAGTAGATACTGCCATTGTGCCATTTTTGACTCTCAATAGCACTGCATGAGAATTCCAGTTGCTCTGTATCTTCAGCATTTTTTAATTTTAGTAATTTATTTATTTGAAGAGAAAGAATGATCATGAGCAGGGAGGAAGTGTAGAGGGAGAAGCAGACTCTACGCTGAGCAGGGACCCTGAGAGAGGGCTCGATCCCAGGACCCTGGGATCATGACCTGAGCCGAAGGCAGACGCTTAACTGACAGAGCCACCAGGAGCCCTTTGCATTGTCAGCATTACTCAAGTCACCTCACTGTGTAACTTCTAACCACGGTGGGTGTGTGGATTGTTTTTTAAAGTGTGATTAAACTGAAAACTCACAATTAAAATTTTTGTAGACGCTTTTCTTGAATATAGCAACATCATTTTGAGAAGTGCTGACATTGGTGAATAATTTCTCTCCTCACACATAAAATGGGAGCTAAATATTTATTTATTCAACTGATTTTTTTTATTTTTAAGCATTTAGGTATGAATTAACAAGATTTCTCTTACATTGTGCATTACTGAAAACAAGGATTATGTCTGTTTGAATTTGCTTTATACAGAGGAAATTTTAATGCTATCAACTACTGAACACATATCTTTTACAAAAAATATTTTTTGCTGACTACTCTTCACCCTAGAACTTTCTAGCTCCAATTTAAGACTGAAGCATCCTGGCAGAAGTATGTGGAAATATTTGACATCCGTGTAGATATAAAGAATCAGAAACAAGTCATTTTAGCTTAAAATGGGGGAAAAATGCATTTTCAGTGAAGTGTAAGACTGTTAAAAAAAAGTTGGGGCACCTGGGTGGCACAGTCAGTTGTGCTTCTGACTCTTGGTTTTGGCTTAGGTCATGATCTCAGGGTTGTGGGATGGAGACCCATGTTAGGCTCTGTGCACAGTGTAGAGTCTGAGAGATTCTCTCTCTCCCCACTCCCTTTACTGTTTCCCCAGCTCATGCTCTCTCTTTCTCTAGAAATAATAAATACATAAATAAAATATATTTTTAAAAAGTTATGATTTGCTACAGACTGAAACTTGATAGTGAGGCAAGAGAGAGGTGGCTGGCTGATCCTGGACTAGAATTTGAGAAGGTACTCAGGAGTGTGCCTGTGTCATATATCAGTATCACTGTATATCATTTTACTAGTATGACTTTATCTTTTCAAGCATCTTAGAACTTCTGCAATAGGCAATTAATTATGTTTTCAATTTAGGTAATCATGCCATAGAATCAGGGGCCATTGCAGGAGGCTCCAATGATCTAAATATATATATGCAGACATATGTGTGCATGTGTGTGTCTATCTTTATCTTTGTATGTTTATCTATATCTTCATCTTTGATGGCAAATTGGTTCAACCACATGATTTATATGTTAATTTTTCTCCTTACAACTGAAAAAAATCTTAAAAAAATTAATGCATTTAATTAAATGCTACCTCAAAATATTGTATATATCTCTATAAAGCATCTGCTCTCAGCCCTCACCAGCTAACACTGTCCTTATCAGTCAATGCCCTATCACAGATTTTAGAATCAGCCATGAAGTAAATCATTGGGAAATGGTGGTTGAAAGAGGGAAAATTAAGGATAATAGTGGAGAAGTGTCTAAAAGGAAAAGAGAGCTGCTCATAATTCAGAGAGAAGAGTAAGTTCTTCATTATTTTACTGAACCCTGGTCCTGCTCATTTTAGGATGAGTGCAAACGATATGGTCTATCTGGACAATGCTGGGAGAAGAACAGTGGTCTGGTAAAGTCTACTGTGTTCTAATATCTAATTCATAGAATTACACAGTGATTAAATAGGAAAATAATTCTGGCTATCTTATAGCTATGCTCTTTTTCCCAAATGGGAGAGCCGATGCTCAGAAAAAGATTAAGAACAATCTAAACGCCAAATAAAAAGCAGTTTTCCATTATGCTAGAGGTTTGTTTGCTCCAGATATACCCCTCTCCCTTCCATCCCTTTTACCAGTTTCTATTATTTTCCATTAAGAGAAAAATCAGGATGCGCTTGGGTGGCTCAGTGGGTTAAAGCCTCTGCCTTCAGCTCAGGTCATAATCCCAGGGTCCTGGGATTGAGCCCCACATTGGGCTCTCTGCTCAGTGGGGAGCCTGCTTCCTCCTCTCTCTGTCTGCTTCTCTGCCTACTTGTGATCTCTGTCTGTCAAATAAATAAATAAAATATTTTTTAAAAAGAGAGAGAAAAATCAGAATTCTCTCTTCCATAAGCCCTGATGTTTTTCTATTTTTGTGTTCTTGTTCATGCAGTCTCTCCACTTACAGACACCTGGATTAGGCACTGGGGAAGACCATGCTGCCATCCGGGAGTCATTTTCTAGGAAAGGAGATGTGTGTGAACAGAGAACAATTACTCCAGCCTACAATGCAGTACATTCATAAAAGTTATGAACCAAAACATGTTCTAGCCACCTTTTGGAATTGCAGAAACTCAACCAAAATACCTAGAAATTACAGAAAATATTTTACTAGATAATACATCCATAATACACCCTAAATAAAAAAGGAAATTTTGAGGAATTTTTTGATGGGAAAGAGCACATAGGATAATCTAGCTGGAGAAACCATTAAAGAGAACTAAAATACAAAGGCTATAGCTGGAGAAGGCTCTACACTATTTCAGCATTTCCTGAAGAAACTAGGGGAAATATCTTGCTCAGATTGAACCAATCAGAGAGGGAGGGGCCCCTAAGGGCAATTACGGCAATTAATTAAAGACTTTAATTGTATACTCTGTGCCAGCTGGCTGCCCCCTTCCCACCTTCTAAAAGCAGTTGGCAGCAGCAGTATTTGCCTCAGGATAAAGCCTAGGGGGACTGTTTCATATACAAAATGAGCTACCTCCTTAGGAGAGTACCTCACGTGAAGGTTGGGGTCAGAGATGAAGGAAAGTAGAGGCTGAGGTAACGGGGAACTTCCAAATCCACAGCAAAGATGAGGAAGGAAGAACCACTTATTCCCTTTGCCAACAGGAAAAATTGGGAATGGGACACTCTGAAATGGGAGCTCATTTCAGAGCTGGGAGTGTCCTGTGTCAGTCAGTGACTGACTGACAGTCAGTGACTGACACAGGACACTCCCAGGGCAGTGCTCCAGATAAGGGCTGAGGAGCCCTCACATCCTACGTAAAAGTTATTTGTACACCTTGCAAATTTTCCCAGCCTGACCCTCCTTCCAAACATACAAGTCAGTCTTCTATATTCAGAATTTAATGTCATTTACTGCAAAAAAGATTCTCATTTGATCTGATAAAATACATTCCATTAATCTTGTTATGATAAAGATAGTCAACCACAAATATAAATAGCAACCCCAAACTATAAACTAATTGAAGAAACTTAACCATACAAGTGAGTCATTCAAAATACTTAAAGGATCCAAAAAATTTCTGAGTAGGATGGGGCGCCTGGGTGGCTCAGTGGGTTGAGCTGCTGCCTTCGGCTCAGGTCATGATCTCGGGGTCCTGGGATCGAGCCCCACATCAGGCTCTCTGCTCAGCGGGGAGCCTGCTTCCTCCTCTCTCTCTCTGCCTGCCTCTCTGCCTACTTGTGATCTCTCTCTGTCAAATAAATAAATAAAATCTTTAAAAAAAAAAAAAAGTGGGTTGAGTAGCATGAATAAAAAACCTCTACCCACATTTTGACACATCCTAATGTAGTTTCAGAATGAGAAACATAAAGATAAAATCCTTAATGTTTCTCAAGAGAAAAAAATCAGATTGCCTATGAAAGAGTTTTCTTCTAATTAAAATCAGCAATACTGTATACAAGTTGACAACAGAGAAATATCTAAGTTCTGACAGAGAAAACATTAACCTGCAGTTCTTTACCCAGCCAAAACCCATGGGGGAGGGCAAAATAAAGATTTGCATTTTTAGATATGCAAAGACTTAGAGAGTTTACTACCTATGAATTGTTTCTTTTTAAACCAATTGTTGCATTTTCTTTTTTTTTTTTTTTTAAGATTTTATTTATTTATTTGGCAGAGAGAGACAGAGAAACAGAGAGCACAAGCAGGCAGAGAGGCAGGCAGAGAGAGGGAGAAGCAGGCTCCCTGCTGAGGAGAAAGCACGATGCTGGGCTCTATCCCAGGACCCTGAGATCATGACCTGAACCAAAGGCAGAGGCTTAACCCACTGTGCCACCCAGGCGCCCCCCTATGAATTATTTGTTAAAAAAATTACTGAAGGCGAGGTGAACCATGAGAGACTATGGACTCTGAAAAACAGTCTGAGGGGTTTGAAGTGGCGGGGGGGTGGGAGGTTGGGGTACCAGGTGGTGGGTATTATAGAGGGCACGGCTTGCATGGAGCACTGGGTGTGGTGAAAAAATAATGAATACTGTCTTTCTGAAAATAAATAAATTGGAAAAAAAAATTACTGAAGAACACAGTTTAGCAAAACAGAGAATGA
This sequence comes from Neogale vison, assembly GCF_020171115.1. Classification (NCBI taxonomy): domain Eukaryota; kingdom Metazoa; phylum Chordata; class Mammalia; order Carnivora; family Mustelidae; genus Neogale; species Neogale vison. The sequence continues at coordinate 77,629,915 of NC_058093.1, forward strand.
ATCCAAGATGAAGAAGTGGGATATAGGACAAATGTGGGCAAATAAGCCGAGAATATGAAATAAACAAAATATAAAGAAAAAAACCCCTGAAATTAAAAATGAAAGATTCTTTCACCATTCCAGGTTGTGTGAAGACTAGGGAAAGGGACATTATAAGCCTCTTGTTTGTTTGGGGGTTTATGCTGACAGTGAATGTTATTTATCTATTACATTAATTATTAGTATAATTGATTTTAATAAAGCAGAAAACAGTATATGAACCAAGCCTTGTGAAAACCCAGAGGATTCTAGGAAGACATTTCAGAAGAGGGGACATTTGAACACGGTCCTATAGGAAGAGGTATCTGTCAAGTAAGAGATATGGTGTAGGATATTCTTTTTTTTTTTTTTTTTCTAGAGTGGGGAGAGGGAGTGTGGGAAGAGGTAGCCGGAGAGGGAAAGAAAGAATCTTAAACAGGCTCCATGCTCAGCACAGATCCTGACACCAGTCTGGATCTCACAACCCTGAGCTCATGACCTGATCCAAAATCGAGAGTCAGAAGCTTAACCTACTAAGCCACCCAGGTGCCCATGGGGTAGAAGGATGTTCTGAACAAAGTATCCACGTGTACAGAGGGTGCAGCATTGTATAAGGGTTTGGGTTATTCAAGATAGAGTAAGAAGTTCAGTGGTAGGGGTACCTGGGTGGCTCAGTCGGTTAAGCGGGTGCCTTAGACTCAGGTCATGATTCCAAGGTCCTAGGACGAGCCGCCCCACATGGGGCTCCTTGCTCAGTGGAGAGCCTGCTTCTCCCTCTCCTTCTACCTGCTGCTCTGCCTACTTGTGCACACTGTTTTCTCTTTCTGTCAAATAAATAAATAAAATCTTTAAAGAAAAAAAAGGGGGGAAGTTGTTCAGTGGTAGTTGTAGGGTGTGTGGCCTGAGATGTGTCTGGAAAATAAGATTTTTTCTTTTTTTTTTTTTTCTCTACAGGGCCAGATGATGATCTAAGTTGACTTCCTTATTGTACTTTCTTAATTACCTACTCTTATCATCCATTTTGCTCCATGACTCATTATTTGCACTGAAAAATAAGGCTCAGCACATTATAACCTGCTAGAAATTTCATGTTCTTTCTGAATCAAGAATGATTTATTTGTTTCCAAAATCATTATGCATATATGACACAAACAGTATAATGAATCATATGCTCTTAAAACGAAGTGGTTATGAATCATAAAGGTTTATAATATTTTAAATTCTCAAAAACAGAGATAATGGGATAGCACTGATCATCCCCATAACAGGCTGCTATGAAATAAATGTGATCAATAAGCAATTCTAATTTACAGGCCAACTGTTCCCAGTCACTACAAGCCAACATGACCAAGAAACAATGGTAAACGCCCTCAGATATTTAATATAGCTTTCGTGTTCTTACTAAGAGGTTTGCTTTTACTGGAAGTGACTCATCCTAATCAGTAAATTATTCTATTTTTTTAATGTTCCATTAGTTAAGATTATTTGTGGATGTGAATAAGCCTATATTGCATGTGGAAACATAGGCAAACACTCAAGAACGGCTATCAAGTTCCTTTTTAGAGTCCACGTAGAACCAGAAGATCGCTAAATTGCAACAATATGAAGCCAGAAGTTATAATCGTCTTAAAAAGAATTTATTTTTGTTTAAATGGAAGTTAGAACAAAGAGATCATATACAAAGTATTAAATGTGTAAATAATAGGTAGTAGGAATATAGGTGCAGAAATAAGACAGAAGAGAGTGTTTATCAAGTTTTATACTGATAATTAAAAAAGGCAAAATGATAAGTGTTAAAGTATCAACTTAATCATTTCTTGAGGTATAATTCAGAAGAAAAGGGATTTTGCTGAAGTTGATCTTTCTTTTAAACTGAGAGCATAGGAAACAACGGGTTTCCTTTCACAGAGATGTTCTAAACACTTATATATATATATAAATGATATATATATGACATATGTATCATATATCATATATATATGACTTTATTTATTTATTTGGCAGAGAGAGAGAGAGAGAGATCACAAGTAGCCAGACAGGCAGGCAGAGAGAGAGGGGGAAGTAGGTTCCCTACTGAGCAGAGAGCCAAATACGGGTCTCAATCCCAGGACCCTGAGACCGTGACCTGAGCCAAAGGCAGAGGCTTAACACACTGAGCCACCCAGGCATCCCTAAACAAATATATTTTTTAAAAGTGAAAACATACTCAACATGAACATAGTATTCATTCATATAATACCATGGTCTCACTGACATTTATAGTATTTGAAACTTTGAAATCACATTATACTTAATTTACATCTTATTTTCTTTAAAAAAAAAAAATTAAGAAGCCTGTCAATTCCATTACTATTTGCATCAGCTTTCTGTTTCTGGAGATTGGTGAATTAATTTGTGGCTTATGCAGACATATGCCTCCAGCCTTACTTTCCCTGTATCTGCCTTTTCAGCAATCTCCTAAGTATTAGCATTTTACCCAAGACAGGAAGATATAGGGATAAGAGATGAAACTTAAGTCAGTCAATTATGCCACCTTAAGTATTTCTAACACAAGGTTTATATATACAATGTATAAAGTGAGTTTTAGGTTTAAAAAAAATCATTAAGGAAAGAAAACTGGAACCAGTTTTCTTTCCTTAATTTTATATATATATGTGTGTGTGTGTGTGTGTGTGTATGTATATTATGTATATGTACATGTATATGTATACACACATACACACACACACATACATACATATATAAAAGATTTTATATCTTTTATATCCCAGCTGGCTGGGATCTACCTGATCATTCAGTAACTATACCTGGGAACCCTTTAAAAGATTACATAACGTCTTTTTTTTTTTTTTAAGATTTATTTATTTTAGAGACAGAGAAAGAGACAGAGAGTGAGCATCGGTGGGGGAGGGGCAGAGGAAGAGGGAGAGAGAATCCTAAGCAAACTCTGCTCTGAGCCAGACATGGGGCTTGATCTCGCAACTTCTGGGATCATGACCTGAGCTGAAACCAAGAGCTGGACGCTCAATTGACTGCACCACCCAGGCACCCTGAAAGATTACACATTTTTAAAGTAAAGTGTCTCACCATCTTAGGAGTGAAGTATTTTCCTGTCTTCCTCAATTATTTCAAAACAATCTCTCGATAAAAATAGTAAAAAGCATACTTTTCCTGATACCTGTAAAATGAATGAAAGTATTTAAGAGTCGACTAAAATTCTGATGACTATCAAGACTGTGTCTGGCATCAGTCATATGAAGTTACAAGGTACTTAGTGACTCACAAAATCCTGCTTTGAAAAATTATGAATCTAAAATCTGCAGTTATTTTGATGTTGATTGCTCTCTAGCAGGCATTTGATAGCATGTTTTAAAGAACTAAGCTGAAGACAGTATATTAGCTGGGGAGTTATTTTTTGCCTATTTTCTTTTCTTCCGAAAGAAAAAAATCCCATTCTTGCTCTTGCTGTCTACTGCAAGGTCCTGCATTGGAAAAAGACTTTTTCTTTAATTGCCATGTTTCTTTTTAAAGTAGTTTCAATTTTTGTTTTCACTTATGTGTCTTTATTTAAATTGTAGCTAACATACAATGTAATATCTGTTTCGTAGAATTTAGAGTAGAATTCAGTGATTCATCACTTACATATAATACCCAGTGTTGATCACAAGTGCCCTCCTTAACACCCATCATCCATTTAGCCCCTCTCCCTCATTTCTCCCCTGCAGCAACCCTCACTTAGTTCTCTCTAGATAGGAGCCTCTTATGGTTTGCTTCTCTCTCTCTTTTTTTTTTTTTACCCTTCCCCTTTGTTCATCTGTTTTGTTTCTTAAATTCACATATGAGTAAAATCATACGGTATTTGTTTCACTGACTTATTTCATTTAGCATAATACACTCTAGCTCCATCCACATTGTTGCAAATGGCAAGATTTCATCCTTTTTAATGTCTTAGTAATATTCCTGTGTGTGCGTGTGTGTGTGTGTGTGTGTGTGTGTGTGCTGTGTCTTCTTTATCCATTCATCAGTCAATGGGTATTTGGGTTCTTCCCATCATTTGGTTATTGTTGATAATGCTGCTATAAACATTGTGGTACATGTACCCCTTTGTATCAGTATTTTTGTGTCCTTTGGGTAAGCTAAATATGAGTATTAAGAACAGTGTTCTTTTAATTTAATAGGTGAGGCAAATTCAATATGCTTACAGAAATAATGATTTCATCCAAAGCAGTCCATCTTTAATTAAAAGACAAAATGGGTTTTTTTGAAAAAGGTGTTTTAATTTCTCTGATTTAAGAGAGTGTAAAAATAATCATGAAAATTAAGACATTTTAAAGAAAGTATTATTTTAAAAATTATCTTTGTTATTATGACAGCTAATTTTTATTACCAAATTAATACTTGCCCATTATATAAAATAGAAAATCAATAAAGAGAAAGATAGATCTATAATCCCATCATCCAAAGAAAACGCCTAGTAACATAACAGTTTATTCCAAATGTCACACACAAAAATATAAATATGTGTATATGTATATGTCATTAGGTATTTTATACATGCCTACATGTGTGGTGTTTATGTGTATATGTCCATATAAATATGTAATGGAATTGGATTACACATACTACTTAAGAAAAAAAATGTTTTTTTTACTTAACTATAGTTAACAATATACCATGAAAAAAATTTAATTGTTGAAAGCTATACCAACAATCAGGAGTGAAATTTTAGAAGTTATTCCAAATTCAAACCCAACACAATACTATTAATAATAACATTTTATCTCACTGTATCATCAGAAATTGATAAAATGTAAATAATTTTAAAAGTGGACTATTTGTTCATTCATTTCCTTAGTTGAGAAGTGCACCCAAGACCTCCTAGAAAGAAAACTGCCCTATTTAGGAATCTGGAGTAGTATTTCCAACACAGAAAACAGATGTGTAATCTGAAGTAGATCTGAAATAAACTGCCTACATTTTATTCTCTTCAACTTAAAAAAATTATATTTGCATTTCTTTTTACAAATTCTCCCCTTTCTCTTCTGTATGTTCAACTTCTCTATCGGCCAACTCCTTACAGCACAGGACTTACTTGAGACTTGTTCAGCTATAAAACAGCCCTAAGAATCCCATGCTTCCTCTTGCTGTCTACTGCAAGTTCCTGCATTTGAAAAAGACTTTTTCTTTAGTTGCCAAGTTTCTTTTTAAAGTAGTTTCAATTTTTGTTTTCACTTATGTGTCTCCTACTTTCTCCCTCATCCTACTTACTAAAATTCAACAGATATCTTTGAACAATCAAAATTACATTCTCTAGTTATTTTTTATGATGTTCCTAAATAAACTGTTTTCAACTTTGTTTTCCATGTTACAATTCTTCCCTGATCTTCTTATCTCTCTAATTTTTGTTCATTTCCACTCTGTCTTTTATTTTCTCTTTAACTTTTGGGATTCTCAAAATTCTTGATTTCCTTCTCTTTGCATTCTATCTACTGTTTGGATTAATTTATTGACTTCCACGCAAAAATCATCTTAAACATGAAAATTAAGACCTATGTGAAAAAGCCTTACTTGAGGGGCGCGTGGGTGGCTCAGTGGGTTAAGCCGCTGCCTTCAGCTCGGGTCATGGTTTCAGGGTCCTGGGATCGAGTCCCGCATCGGGCTCTCTGCTCGGCAGGGGGCCTGCTTCCTCCTCTCTCATTCTCTGCCTACTTGTGATCTCTCTCTATCAAATAAATAAATAAATTAAAATCTTTAAAAAAAAAAGCCTTACTTGACAATCACTTATATATTTATATGTATATCTTTATTAAGACAGACTTCACTTCTGAGTTATAAACACACATTTTTAATGGTCAGCTGTAAAAAGAAAAATAATAATAAATTTAGAAGTCACCAATGATTATGGAGTTTTGTCTATATATCCCTGTTCAGAACTTACGTGCTGTAAACAACTATCAACTTAACACCCAGATTTATAGGTCAAGAATTCAGACAGCATAAAGTGAGGATAGTTTGTCTCTGCTCCAAGATGTCTGGGGTCTCAGCTGGAACACACTAGCTGGAGGTAACTCATGGTTAGAGGCTGGAGTTATCTGGAGGCTGCTTCACTCAGTGTCTCATGGATGGCTGTAGCGATTCAAAGGCTGCTCTTCACTGAGGCAACTGACTGGAGTCAATACGTGACCTCTCCATATGGCTTGGGCTTCTCACTGCATACAGCTGGGGTTCTGAAAGAAAATGTCCCAAGACGTAGCATCTGGAGTGTAGACAGACAAAGCAGAACAGGAGTGGTTTCTTTGAACCTGATGTCATCAGCTCTGAAGACTCAAAACAGCTGGGATGACTTGAGCAGCTAGGGACTAGAATGCTCTGGAGGCCTGTTAACTCATATGTCAGGCACTGTGGTAAGAAGGACTTGAAGAAGGACATTTGGGGCTCATGACCAGAATGCTTACATGTATCCTTCACGTGGATCCTTCATCATTCACAGTACGTTGGCTGGTTTCTAAGATGGAGCATTCCCAGGTGGAGGGACTAGAGAGTAAGTGTTAACAAGAGAACTAAGTGGAATTAGTATGTCCGTTTACCACCTAGCCTCTGCAGTCATTCAGCATCACTTCCTTTGTATTCTGTTGGTTACAGACAAGACACTAAGGCTGGCAGATTCAAGGGCAGAGGAATTTGACTCCACCTCTTAATGAGGGAGCAGTAAGGGCACATTGCAGAAGAATATGTAGAATGTTGCAACTATCCACATATTAATGAGCAATACCCCATATGCCAAGATGCTGAATGTGAAATCTTGGATTCATACTTCCATTTCTCTCTTCCCCTATCACCATCCAATTCCATTAAATAACTACATTCCGTGCATCCCCCTCTCCATCTTCACTACTATTTCTTTAGTTAAGGCTTCTGTCATCTCTTGAGTAGAAAATTATAATATCCTCAGATTTTCTCACGTTGGGGCCCGACCCCTTCCTATCTATCCTCCACACAGACACTAAGACACTAAGATGCAGGTTAAATTATAACACTCTCCTACTTAAATCTCTCTAGTTATACTTGTTGCCTTCACAGTAAATCCCACATTTCTTTGCATGGTATACAACGCTGTCATGCCTATCTTCCTCTCCTCTAGCTCAGGGGTTGGCTGAAGCTAGGGGGGTTATGTAGCAATACCACACATATACTGCGTTAGAGTGATTTGCAATGTAGAAATCACTGCCATATTTACAGAAGGTTACTCTATGACACTGGAGTTGATTGTGATCTTGTGGATATGAGAGTCCAGCTTTTCAGACCTTCTATTTTATTAAGAGACTCTGGATATCTTTTCTTTTTATTTGTGTTAAAATGTCATCTCAATTTAAAAAATTGCCATGTAGGCAAACAAAAACTTTCTGCAACCCAGCATCAACCGTTACCTTCCTACCCAGGTCCCCTTTCTGTATCCTATTACTACTTTCTTTCTTTTTTTTTTTTTTTTTTAAAGATTTTATTTATTTATTTGACAGAGAGAGATCACAAGTAGGCAGAGAGGCAGGCAGAGAGAGAGAGGAGGAAGCAGGCTCCCTGCTGAGCAGAGAGCCCGATGCGGGCCTCAATCCCAGGACCCTGAGATCATGATGAGCCAAAGGCAGTGGCTTAACCCACTGAGCCACCCAGGCTATCTACTTTCTATCATAGCATCTTTAGCTCAGTGCTGCTCACTTGTTTAGGATTTTGCCTTCTTCTCTTAACTATAAGTTCTTTGACGGTTAAGACCGTATCTTGTTCACATCCCAGTGGTTTGGCATTGAATTTGATGCTTAATACATGTTTGTTGGATGAATGAATGATATTTATGGAAGTATTTTATAAACTAATACACTTTTATGTAGGTTCAAGAATTACAATTTCTATAGTTCATATAATAATCATCTTCTCCATATAAAAGGCAGGGAAAGACTAAAATTAAGCTATGGAAATGAAGGAAAGTGAAAATTACCAAAACAAAGGAAAAAGCATATGGGTAAGGAGAGAGTAAGATTGGATTCCAACTCTTCTTCCCATTATTCCTGTGGCTTTGCTGGATTTGGGCTTAAAGTCTCCTTGTAGTTCACTGGGTCCAAAATTTCAAAAGTCCTCTGGTGCACATCAGGCTGTGATTGACTCTGTCTCCCCATAAAGTTCCTTTGCCTAAGGTATCTATTGAATTGCTTTCCCATGACAGCTGTCCACAAAGTTGCATCGTGCCTTGGGTCCCTCAAACGAGGCCCACCTGTATAAATCCCTAGGGTTCCCACTCTCTGAGTCGAGCTTCTTCTAGCCTCATGGCTGATATGGACCTACTGAAAACCCTTCATGGGTTTCTGATTTTCTTGTCCTAACAAGAATAAAGATGAAATGATTGAGTGATGACCCAGGAAAATATTATACATTAAACAAAATGACATGTCCATACTTAAGAGGAAAAAAAACCTTGAGAATTTGTATAACACAGTAGTAATTCTTCAATTCAACACATATTATAAACACTGCATTAACTGATATGGGAATCCTAGAATAAATCAAAATTGTTAAAGTGAAGACAAAAACATGCCATCATAAAGCAATTAAGGAACAATTTTAAGGAACATGGCAAGCACTAAATAAATTAATGAATGAATCAATGATGTCAGCCTTTAAGCCTTAAGAGTGATTTCAAGTACATGTTTATACTTAAGTACTGTGGGGGTTCAGATTTTATTGTAAGATTATAAAATAGTGAGCTTAGACTAAGAAGTCATCTTATAAGTATAGAATTTGAAAAAAAAATGTAAGATTTAAAATGGCATTGGGGTGACTGGGTGGCTCAGTCAGTTGAGCATCCAGCTCTTCATTTTATCTCAGGTCATGATCTCAGGATGATGAGATTGAGCCCCAGATTGGGCTCTGTGCTCAGTGTAGAGCCTTCTTAAGAGTCTCTCTCTCCCTCCCCCACTGCCCCTCCTCCTGCTTGCTCTCTCCCTCTCAATAAATAAAATCTTTTAAAAAATAAAATAAAAAATAAAATAAAGTAAAATGGATGAACTTAGAAGCTGTTCTAAAGGAATTAATTTGATTAATGATTTCCCTGGGAGAAATTTAATTTCAAAAGGTACTGGGAGATAGTGGTCCACTTCATTTAGATTAGTGGTTTTCGACCACATTTTACAGATACACCTATTTGTCTCAGTTAGGTATGGGTGCTTTACTAGTAACTTGTTTCAGAATTCTCCAACTATTTCCATTAAAGATAACTGAGATTATTCTACATAATCCCAATAATAATGTCATTCTTGTTTGCATTATGATAGGTTTCCTTTAATGAAAGAAATGAAGTTATAGTTAGAAATGAAGGAGGAATCATGAAAGGGAATGCATGTCAAATATATCTGCCATCATCAGAGTGTTGGTTGAAACCATTGTATTAGGGTTAGAAATGTTTTCAACAGATATGCATCTAAACACTATCATGTTATCTGCTTTTGTTCATTATGGTATTTTCAGCATTTAATGTAATCCTACATATTTAAAAATATGTTTAATAAATATTTGCTTTTATTTCGGTGATATTCAACTAGCCAACCAAATGTTAAACAAAATAGTATCTCTTGATATTCAGTATACAAAAAAACATTGTTTCCTGACGATATCAGATAGTTGATGCCTAACTGGAATTATTTGGTAAGACTAGATGGCCAACCTTAGGTTTGTTCTGTATATGTTTAGGATAAGATAGAAAAAGAATTCCAGTATAGGAAGAGAGGCTGAAGGAACACATAAGTTATGTGTTATGTTATAGAATAATACAAAACTACATATGATTAAATACCAGGAGAGGAACAAAAAGAGCAATGCATCTTATCTGGAGAATCTGAGGGTGACTTACTAAGAAGTGGGATTAGAGGATGAATCCAATTTGGATAAAAGGAGGGAAGGCAGGAAAGTTTCCCCAGAAAGTAGGAGAGGCCACAGAAAGGCTGGCTGTGGGGTAAAGTGTAGTCTGTAAGGGAGTCTTGAAGAATTGTGGAAAATAGGGTCAGTTATAAAGTAAAATCAGGAAGGCCTAGTGAACTGTTCTCCTAATGTATTACCTTGTTTATTCACAGTATCACTTACCTTGAAGAGAGACCATATTTATTGCTTATTCCAGAAATATTTTTAATCTTTAATGATAGAGAGAGAAAAAAAAAGAGAAAAATAAAACTGCCTTCTTTCATGTCAGCTTGGTGACTTATCACCTAGCTCTAGAGCCTCCATTTTATTCTGATATCTAACTTGCTGTAAGATCTTCCTGGTTAACTAGTATTCTACTACCTTCTTTCCCTTTATTCATATGCTACTTCATCTTAAGATCTTTTACCATGGAACTCGAATGGTTAGAACATCTAACCATTGTAGGTTCCGGTACCTTCCACCAACTTCTCTGTAGGCCCTTATGTGATAGTAGCCATCTAATTAAAGGCTAGGCTTTAGGCAAAATCACTAGCATTTGAATCCTGTTTCTGCCACAGATTAGCTGGATAACCTTGGGCAAATTACCTAAATTCTTTGGTTTTCTTCATTGTAAATTAAAAATGAGGATAGCATTAGTATTTACCTCAAAGGGTTATTATGAATATTAAATAAATTAATGCAGATAAAGCACTTAAAACAGCACCAGGCACAGGGTAAATGTTATGTAAGTGTTAGCTATTATTATTTTCTCTAATGGGGAGGAAAAAATGTACACATGATATTTAGTATAACCATATTGCCCATGTAAGCACATTAAAATGTCTGATTATTTCAAATTTAAGTTGCATTTAACTGATTCTTGGAATAACAATTTAGCTTGGAAAAGACCTCAAACATCTTCTAACACAATTTTTCTTCCAGTGCCATAGCAAAAGGTCTGGCATAGAATAGATGCACTATCTATTCAATAAATATGCATCATGTGAATGGGTGACATTGCAAAATGCTAAACAGAAAAGACAAACTGGTAATTATTATACCAAGTAGAAGTATGTTGGGTGCTTTGGAAATACAGAAAAGGTGAGTAGTCTCAACTCTCTGTGGATAGAAGTAAATCCATAAAATCTACTTAGAGGCTACAAAACTCAGCTGAGTCTGAATGATGCACAGGCATTCATACAGTGAAGAAGAAATTTCAAGGGTCTAGAAAGTTATTTAATGATACAATTTCTGGTCAAACTATTCAAAATAGGGCAATTAGTAAATGAGAATGATTTTATTGCTATTTATACCATAATGTGCACTGGAATTGCACTTTATCAACCAGTGTTCTAACTGGTATCAAATTATTCCAAACAGGCAGGGTTTCCTAGTAATTCAGATAAAATATATATCTTCAAGCCTTTTGAAAATTCTAGTTTAAAGAAAAATAATAGTTATCTTTTACTGAGTAGTTATCATGTACTGCCATTATAATGAACTCTTATAAAGAATTAATTCATCTAAACCTCCCAGGAAGAAAGTTCTTTTACCGCCAAGTTGATAAACTGAGTTAGTAGCAGAGCTGAGGTTTGAACTCAAGCCTGCCAAGTACATGCTCTAAATTACTACACTAAGCAAACTTTTGGATTGTTTACTCACTAGAAATACTGTCTTGTTTTTCTTTTGTGTAATCTGAGGAAATATTCAGAAAAGTTACTACATTAATGATACTGATTCAGGCTTCATGCTGGAACTTTTATAAAATGTTACACAAAATGTAATTTGTAAGTTTCCTTTCAACACTATAAGGATGAGCACATCACAAGATGTCTTGCTGGTCAGCACTGTTCTCCAACTGAAAGTGCTTTCACATCCACATCTTCCTTTGCTTTTCCCCTAGTGGGTATAGAAAACTACTTGAATTATGCATATTACTTTCCATATTCTTTCAACAGAACACTGTATACTTAAATCACTAAGATGGATTCCTGGTATGGACTCAGAATTTAAACAAAAGACAGGAAACCTCATTTGTAAAAACCTGGAACAATATTCAATATCTAAATACATTCTATAAATCTAAAAACATATCAAAAACCTAGTATTCTTCAAACAAAGTCTTTCAAATAAGAAAGCAGAGCACTCAAGTTCTTTCTCTCATTAAACAGCTTCATTTTCAGGCTTCCTTCCCAAAAGGAGCTGAATGCAGGAAGGCCATTTTAGTCTGCTGTTGCCTCCCCTTGGATATTAACAGTGTGGAGATCCAGCCACTGTCTCCCTCCTTCACCACTAGCCAGTATGGCCATCATCATCTATGATTCTGGAGATAACCCTTTTTTTTATGCTTTTTTTCAAGTTCTTTACTGTACACACATCCTCACTACTGACAATAAACCACAATGTTGGATATCATTAGGTTTCACTGATGTTTTCTAGTCACTTCTGTATTCTTCCAAATCAGAGGATATAACTGGCTCCACCAGGAAATGAAATAGAGGTCATTACAGCAGCAGTGACTTTCAAGCTGTTTGCTAAATTTAGCTGTCCAATACTTTCCACTCTAATGAAAACTGTGAACTACAATTACAGAATGCTGGAACAGAACAGGAGCTTAAAGGTCACCAAGTCCAATCCCATCCTTTTTCTGATGAAGATATTGGGGCCTAGACACAGTCTGCAATTTGCTTGAGGACACAGAGCTTGTTAATGGTAGAGATGGGACATGAACTAAAATCTGCTCAGTTCACAGCAGCAGTGTCCTTACTATACCACAAATGCTCTGCTTCCCATGGTCAGTTTTACCTAACCAGATCTCACAGCATAAATATATCTGATATTATTGGTTGCAACTTATCTTCTGTGGCCATTCATCAATTTGGTGGCTGAATGTGAAATGGCAAAGGTGTCTGACTTAAAAGTTGCTACAAGAGAAATGAAATTATTTCATACCAAACCCTGCCCCCAACTCTAAAAACTTCCTGCTTTATGTTCATCAATAATGAATGGCCCATCCCTGCAATACTCAGAGGGAGCTTACATTGCACTTTTGAGCAGCCGGTTAGTAATGTACAGTGGATAGAGCCTTTCTTTCAAATCCCAGGGCAGCGGGTCCTTCAAGGCTAGCATTGCATTTTCAATTAGCTGCTGAGTGAATGCTTGGCATGTGTATTAGTGAAGAAGCACACAATTAGCTTATTGTTCTTTCTGTATTGTGCTGAGAGGTTCCAAGAGATTGGTGGAGGAACAGGCAAGCCAGGCATCACTGTGGAGTTGAAGAAGGGATTTACTCAGACCTCGGCATCTTCACTTGCTCCTCTGGAATTACAGCTATTTATTACAAAGGGCCCTGTGTGGCTGGGTGGAGTGTGCCTGAGGAAACACATCCTGGACACCACCTGGGGCTAGTCCTTCTGAGCTCTTCCAGTCTCTGACTAATTCTCGTCATTATCATGGAGTCCAACAGTCCCAAAAAGATACAGTTTGCTGTGCCTTTATTCCAGAGTCAGATTGCACCTGAAGCGGCAGAGCAGGTAGGTGAAATTGGGTGGGGAGCAATTCCTGTATATATGGTAATACATACATTCTTATTAATTGAAAGCTTCTCTACCTTGAATTTGACTTTGTGACTTTCTTGAATTTGTTTGACTCTGTGACTTTCCAAGATATATGAATGAGAAATAAGTTGGTTTCCATATGGCACTTGTATTTGAGTTGCATTGAGGGACCTATTGGCAAAAATGTACCACTTCATGTGATAAAAAATTAGCACCCATTAGAGAAAAAAAATGAGTATATTAGTGTTTTAGATTTGGATCCAAAAGCCTGTTTGTTTTCCATTATTTATGAAATGAAAAAGATTCATTTAACAATGAAAACATTAAACCTTGGAATAATTTCAGATTATAGGGTTAATATTTTTTAATGTTTTTCATCATATATTCAAAGGAGTAATTATAAGTATGTGTAATATATGACAGATAGACTTTGTAGATGGTATGTATAATTTAAAAGACATTTTATGCAGATATTAAAATAGTATTAAACATTTCCTGGATTCCTTTTCTATGTCTAATTTATCTATATTTCTGTATTTCTATCTCTCTCTCTCTTTTATGTAGAATTGTTTTATATCTGTATCACCTTTCATTTTCAGATTTACTTAGACTCCTGATGCAATGGAACCACTTAAAAAACCATTTGTGGTAAAATTACAACAGCAGGGAGGCAAAAGCAGAAAAAAATTACAGGGTCATCATTCTAATTCATTAATTTCTTATAACCTAAATTATCATTGAATTCTTTTCCAAATATTTTATACAAAGTCTTAAAAATAATTACTCAATCTGAGACTCATAACTTTCCAGGATGTTTTGATAATCTGAAATAGATTCTCTCAGACAAGACCAAATAAACATAACCTTGAACTTCATGTATTTATGTTGAATGGGACATCAGTTCAGTCCTGGACAGAATGTCATTGGCAAATTTTTATCCTCTATCCTACTGACATGTATTTTAAGAATTTACCTATATATTTAAAAAATCAAGAATACCTTAGAAAGTCTAATCATAATATGCTCCTGTAATTCTTAAAGTAAGAAAAACAAACCCCGTATCAAACCTATTAATTTTAAATGAATTACTCTCCTAAAATCCATACTCATTCTTTATTTGTCCTAAAGATGTTACTAGAAAATAAGAAAACCTTATATTAATTGAAATGAAGAACTCATGCTGTTAAATTTAACCTGCTAGAAATTTTAAGTTTTCTGAGCTTCTCTTAACCTGTTTAGAAATAACGATAATGGATCTTAAAGGCATCATCATTATGGGGTTCCAAGAGAGCCATTAAAACGAGCAAGTCATCCTTGTACCTATACAGCACATTAGTTCAGTGGCATCATTTGATTATATACAAATTCTTTTTTTTGTGGAAAGGTAGCTTTTTTAGTCATCAAAGGTGATACTAATATCTGAAAGTTCTACTCTCTGGCTTTCTGTAATTCAAGACAGTGAGCACCTACTGTGTGCCTTCCAGAAATCTGCTTTTTCATGTTGGGAAAAGTTGAGGATAGACCGGTTCTGCAGGCTGTAAACTGGGGGCAGTGTCTGACTCTCACTGACCTTAGTGGGGCCTTTGTTGTTCACAGATCAGAAAAAGAAGACCTACACCAGCCTCCCTTGTGATTCTCAATGAACATAATCCTCCAGGTAAAGAAGCATGATGTCTTTGCACTGACAGTACAGAATTGTTTGAAGAACATCAGAGAGTATGTCATTGCCAAAAGATTTCGATTTAGGATGCTAGTCCTAATCTAACAAGCTAGTATATAAAAATGGATCACAAACAAAATCAGAAATACAGAAACAGTCTCAGTCAACAGTCTGCTTTTCCTTTAGAATGACACAATGGTGATGATATGCTATAGAATGATCTGTGTTTATAGAGTCCGATTCAGTGCTTATTAATGAGGATGGTGGAAAGTTGTTTAATTAGGTTCCAAATCTCAAATTATAGTCCAAGAGATGCTTGTATCTCTACAGAGCAGATTTTTTAGTTATGAAAGCTTGTCATGGGGGTGGGCAATAAGCTAGCACTAGCTACAGCTTTGTTGCTGATGTCATGTCTGAATAATGCAATTGACAAGGAACGAGATCAATTTTCAGCACTGCCCATTTGAGAGTCATTCTGAAGGGTTGCATCCATTTGTTGAGGTTTTACTTTCCATTTCCTGTAAAAAGTAAAGCTGCCTTATTTCTGATAAATGACTGTGATCTGCAATACACAAACATTATTTACTTATTGAATGGAAGTGATTTTTAGCTCACATTTAAGTGCTGTTTCTAGAAGTACAAGTAAGATAACAAAGGTCATAGCATTAATTTGTACACAAGCGGGACTTGGTATTGGGTTTTTTACAGGTCTAAACAATACGGGTAGAGAGAAGTAATTTGAATAATAGAAACATAATAAGTCTAAGTACAGGCTGTAGCGAATAATCTGTTTTAAGAATACCAAGGCAAAATAGTTTTTTATTTTTTTTCAAATTCTTTTCTAATTCGAGAAGCATACATAAGAAAGTAAAATTCTAATAGAATATTCATCATTGAGTCTACATCCAGGAAGGTGTTCAGCTAATGGGAAACCAAGGCAAATTTATTCCTGATGAAAATAGGATTTGTTTCTATTTCTATTTCTTTAAAGTGCTATAGCATTTAAAAATCATTTTCAAATGTATTATCATAATAAATGTTAACTTATTTTGGTTTAAAAAGAGGTACAAATGGTAAGTACTTATAGTTTACAAATAATCATAATACTAAAATCTTCTGGGGCATCTGGGTGATTCAGTCAGTTATGTATCCAACTCTTGATTTTGGCTCAGGTCATGATCTTAGGGTAATGAGATGGAGCCCTGTGTCTGAATCCACACTAGGTGTGGAGCCTGCTTAATACTCTCTCTTCTTCTCCCTCTGCCCCTCTCTGCCTCCTTCTCTTAAAAACAAACAAACAAACAAATAAATAAATAAATAGAAAAATAAAATAAAATCTTCTTAGATTGGAAATGATTTTACGGCAATTTTCCATCACTGTCCTTGCTCACGGAATGCAACTTTTCCACAATATCCTAGACTTACTTCCCTGTAAGTCAGCCTTAAAAGGTGTTGTCCAACTTGATTTCTAAGTGTTCTGCTACAGATACTATTACTGTTTGAATATGGCAAAGCTATGTAAATGACCCTTGTGGCTCTCATTCAAGCCCCCAAATTAGTAACTAATATTTTCTGAAAGCCAACTGTGTGTTTATAGATGAGAAAAATAAGTATTATAGTGGTCAAGTAATTTTGGTGAAAGTTACTCCACTATAAATGACCGATTATACAGACAAACTCAGATAATTCTGACTCTAAACCCTGTGCATTTTCTACTGCATGATGCTGGTCCTGCAAATTTCAGTTTGCATAACATAGTAAATTCTCTGTAAATGGGACTAGACTTTCAGGCCCTATTGACAAGCAAATCCAAACTTAAATAAATCTTCTGTCCAGACCACTAAATTTAGTAGATTAGGAATTATACTTAGGTATCTCTGCAAATCAAATTTAGATTTTCTCTAGAAATCTTTTTCTTACCAGAACTCCTAATCACTAGATGGCATTGTTCTATTTCCCTTATTGATTCCATACTTCTCTTCTAAAACACCAGTGGAGAGAACTTAGATGCAAATAGCATCTCACAGAGAATTGTGTCATTTTAGTAATGTCATCTCCCTTCATCTTCATCCTCTTTTTGGAAACCAGAATAGTTTAGAAGGGACTGATTAGCCCTTGCCTATGTATAGCAATGTGTATAACAAACAGGGATTTCTGGACTAATGGTAGGTTCTTGCAGGAAAAAAAAAAATCAAACACTTCCATAGCTTCCCAAGTAAAAATGATCTAGAACCACGATTATTGGAGAAATAAATGAAAGAACCAAACAAACCAACCAAACCCCACAGTGAACCAAACCAAACCTAGATACTAATCTCCACTATCCATTTGGTCTTAGTTGGGTAAAGGACAACATCTCCAAGCTTTATTTTCTCATCTATAATGTGGAGATAATGTCCATCATTTCTACTTCGCAGGGTTGCTAAAATGGTTTAAAGAATTAATGTGAATACCCCTTGAAAACTGTAAAGTAAAAAGTTAGGTGTCATTGGCTGATGTGTTCTGGAAGACAACCTTTGCATGTAATATTTAAATGTTAACATAAGAGTAAGTTTTTTCATAACCTTACTTGTATTTAATACTTCTGACTGACCCAAAAATTCTTTGTTCCAAATATTACCTGAACATTCTCTACTAAACAAAACAAAAATAACAGTAACAACAAAAACCTCAAGTGTTAAATGAACTTTTTTAAGCAATTATTTATTCTAGCCCTAAAAGCAATATGTTCTTTAACAAATAACAATTGTGTACAGCTCTAAATCCTAGTGAATTAAATAAATCTCTTCAATTTTACTAAAATTCCCCACAAAATAACTGAGTGTTCTTAGAAGCACCTGTCATTAATGCTGTTTAAAATTCAAATCCCTGAAAATCTTTATTTCCAATTAATGTAGCAAAGAAAATTAAACTTTCCATTATATCATATAGAGACATAATTAACAAACCCTCCTAATTCATTTAAAGAGATATGTATCTTATAATCACTGTTAAATGAATTAAACATATCTTCTCTTTTTTTAAAAAAACCTTTCCTGGAGTTTGCAGAAATAGCCAGTTATAAAAGTATGTGAAAGGGGGCGCCTGGGTGGCTCAGTGGGTTAAGCTGCTGCCTTCGGCTCAGGTCGTGATCTCAGGGTCCTGGGATCGAGTCCCGCATCGGGCTCTCTGCTCAGCAGGGAGCCTGCTTCCCTCTCTCTCTCTACCTGCCTCTCCATCTACTTGTGATTTCTCTCTGTCAAATAAATAAATAAAATCTTAAAAAAAAAAAAAAAAGTATGTGAAAGACTGGTCTGCTCTTAGATTCAGAAAAACATATGCAGGGGCGCCTGGGTGGCTGAGTGGGTTAAGCTTCTGCCTTTGGCTCAGGTCATGATCTCAGGGCCCTGAGACCCTGCTTCCCCCTCTCTCTCTGCTTGCTGCTCTGCCTACTTGTGATCTCTCTCTCTCTCTCTCAAATAAATAAAATCTTAAAAAAAAGAAAAGAAAAGAAAAATATAGGCATTGTTTATATTTGATAGAGGAGAAATAGAATAGAAAGATATGTTAACTTGTACATCCAGACTGTTTGTTTGCTAGTTGATCTATGCAAGTCTAAACACATATATGAGATAGGCATTTGATTAGCAGGATTTCAGGGGCAGCAAAATGTGCCCTCAGTCATTTTCTATCCAATGGTCCCGAATTCTCAGCAGCAGAAGCACTAAGGAAACAGATACACAACCCATTTAGGATACATCACCCTTGGCATAGGTTAACAACCATAATTTAACTCAAAACAATGGGAAGCAGAACTAAAATTTTGAATTGAAGTCATCATGCCTAAAAAAAATTTAATAGCAAAGGGTGTGTCTTTATGGTGGAGAGAGCAGAAACTAGATGTTTGCTTCTAGGAATGACTGTAAAGAACCAGACGGTAGTAAAAAGAGACTTGAAGCCTGACCTATAAAGGTAGAAAAGCACCAAAGAAAAATTTCAACTTTTTCAAATATTTTCTGGGGCTAATGGTGTGAGTAACCTTGTAGAAAACTGCTTATTTTTCTGTATTTTCAATTCATCTTCTGATTAAGGGCCTATTTATAATGAGCTCTCTGAGGTTACACTGAGAGCTTCCTTGTCTATTCTTATATTGGGTGCTGTTCCCTTTAACTCTTATATTGTCTGGAGTTAACTGGTTTGGTTTCTGTATTTTTATTTAGAGGAATACATACAAATCCTCTCTATTTAGAAATATAGATGCAGTTCTCTATATATAGAAATAAAGATGCAAAATATAGATGCCGACTTCTGCAATTCACTTCATTAAATTTCTAGATTTACTTAAACATTATTTGTCTTTAAGTAGATTTATGAGAAGACTGTATATTTGGCTAACAGTCTTAGAAATCTAGAATTGGAAAGAACTTTAAAAAGTACCTAATCTAACCACACATCTTTGTGAAAGATACAAAAATCAACCCAAGTACATGACATTTGCTCCACTTTGTATATCTCAAAGAGGAATCCGTAATTAAACCCTACTTTTCAATTCCAGATCAATTACTTTTAGATGTTAGAAAATAGTTTTTTCAAACTTGGGCAATATCCTCACTTTATTCTAAAATAATTCCTTATTTACTCTCCTCCATAAAAGTTTATTTACCCACCTCTTCAAATACAAAAAATAATACTTTATTATTTCTGTTTCTAAATTGAATACTCCTAGTCTCTGTAAGAGCCTTAATGAACTCTATCCAAATTCTCTTTGTCTCTTGGCCTTGGAACCCAGAGCTAGGCATGGTCTTTCAGTAAAAAGCCATCCCAGGCCTTCTGAGTATTAAAGTTTGTGAAATTCATTCTCTTTCACTTACTTTAAGCAGAGACAATATGGTTACAATTAAGTTTAATGGAGCTGATGTCTATTATGGATGAGTGAACTGTAAGAGGCCTGGAGCTTAGTGACGTTTTAGGTAAGTACCCAGAAGTTTTGGTGCCATTTAAAAGTTTATTGTACATCTAAAAAGTGGGACCAGAAATACAAAGTAAAATAGTTTTCTGAGGCTTTTTATTGAACTTCCTATCACAGCCAACTTTTAGGGAGACTGACTTTCTCTTTGACACTTTTGGCTTTAAACATTCTTAGAAATGAGGCATAAAAACAAAAGCATTTTCTCACATAGGTGAGGATCCTAAATATTAATATAAGACATAGGAATTAAATATCACACTTTCTCTGTTCAACCTTGAGGTAGTAAGATAGTTAAGTCTGATCAGTAGAGAGAACTGGGTATCCCAATTGATTGGGCTGTTTGACTCCACAGACTGAAAAGCCACAGTCCATTCTGGATGTAGCATATGAGTTTCTTACATTTTAGGACTGACACTAAATTAACTAATGATATTCTTGAAAGCTCTGTATTGATAACCCTGAGAAATTAGGTAATAGCTAGAGAACATTGCTGGACTGAGGTTGAGTTGTTCAAAATAGAGGGGCTCCAGAAAGTTCTGATGATGGGAGGTTTTGCAAGGTCAACAAAATTAAAGTGGAGATTTATTTCTAGTGTTAGGACATTCATATACACACAATCTCTTATCATGGAGACCCTCTGTTTAATTTATAGTCAAAGGCAAAGGGTACCCTGAGTGCAAGCTCCAAGAATTACAGAGGATTTTCGTGGAACTTAAGGATAGGTAAGAAATCATCAATCCTACACCTGAGGTGCCTGTCACCTCCAAAGACCTCCAATCAAAGGCACTCAAATAAAAACTGTGAGGGACTCACAGTCCATACAGTTTTGTTTCATTCTCAGTTTTCCTCTCTTCTGTGGGGATGTTGTTGTAATTCATTCTGATCTGCAATCCTTGTTGTTTATTCAGCATGTATTTTGCTTTTTCACTATTAATGGCAATATAAAACAAAGAAAAGCCCAATATTGGAAGATTACTTAAGCGTTAACTGTTATTAATTTCTTTTTTTTAAATATTTTTTAAAAATATTATTTATTTATTTATTTGACAGAGAAAGATCACAAATAGGCAGAGAGGCAGGCAGAGAGAGAGAGGAGGAAGCAGGCTCCCTGCTGAGCAGGGAGCCCGATGCAGGACTCGATCCCAGGACCCTGAGATCATGACCTGAGCTGAAGGCAGAGGCCTAACCCACTGAGCCACCCAGGCGCCCCAACTGTTATTAATTTCTAAGGAATTTCCAGAAAAGCCATTTTTTTCCTTCAGTATTTATTTCTATGAGTTACTGAATGCCAAACCATGCTGAATGATTTACACACAAGTGACGCATGTGGCTTTCAGAGATTCATGTACCTCACAATTGATTGACTTATTTTCCCATAAATACTCAATCTGTGCAGCCAAGTAGCCCATTCAGTCAGAATAGCTGTGAGCCAAAGATGAGGTTCCAGTTCTGAGTAATGCCAAGGTTTGCTATACTATAAGTATTCAAAGGCACTAGTATATTCTTCAAATCAAATGAAAGAAAAAATGAAAGGGCAAATCATTAAACTATGAAATAGTTCTACTTTATTTCAGCAAAATTAATACTTCTGCTCATTTTGAATAATAATACATACTGCTTATTTTTTATGTTGATTTTAATAAGAAATACCTTAGTGGAATATGACAGAAGGATGGTAGGGATCGATTCACTTCATTTTTCTTGTTCTCTGGCTACTTGTGGGGGATACTGCAGATGAAAATAACAAGGAGGTACTTTTGCATGATGTAAAGAGACAATGTTGGTAGCAGGTAAAGCACTGGCTTTGGAGTAATACATGTGTTTGAATCTCAGCTTTGCCAGATACTGGCGGTGAGACATTGAATGTACAGTTAACCTCTATGGGCTCAGTTTCCTCTTTTCATAAGGGGGATATTGAGGTGTGAGAAAATGCTTAGCACAGTGCCTGCAACCAAGCAGATGCTGAAGACGTAAGACCCCCTGCATCATTATACCCATGCTGAGAAATGCTGTGTTCTCCTAAAATGTATATTTCTTATCAGAAGATGACCCAGCTCCTTTCCAGTTCTGGCTGTCATGTCAGACACTGTCAGTTATCCTCAAGAGATGGGGGTTCTCAATAAGAGAGAAGGTATATCATATCTCCTATTTCATCAGGAATAGGAGTCCAATCATGGAATAATTATGTATCTTATATTGTGATATTTGTCCAACAGAGCGCGTCTTACTTACAAAAGAAGTTTCCATGAAATATGAGTCCCTTAAAATTTTCTTAAAAAAAAAAAAAAAAAGCAAGCTATCAGGGTACCTGAGTGGCTCAATCAGTTAAGCGTCCAACTCTTGATTTCAGCTCAGGTCATGATCTCAGGGTCCTGAGATGGAGCCCTGTGTTGGGCTCAGTATGGAGTGTGCTTGTCCCTCTTCCTCTGCTCCTCCCCCGCTTGCTCTCTCTCTCAAATAAATAAATAAAATCTTAAAAAAAAAAAAGCTACTAATGACTATAAAGTTACAAAAAGCAATAGAGATCTTTGTAGATTTGTATTTGGCCAAAAATGAAACCCATATTCTAATAGTATATGATTATTGAGGATAAAAATATTCCACAGATATCTATCAAACACTCACTTGATTGCTCACATTTATTTCCACTCCATTTGTTCTTACTTCCTTCCATACACCATCCATATTTTGGCAAAGCTTTCTTTTTCTAGTTCCTTCTTTTAGTTCCTTTGCCAGATCTTAAAGCTTAGTCTAGACAGGCTCATTTGTGTAAATTAGTCTCCATCTTTTCCATCAATTTCTCTTACTTAAATTATAGCATGAAACTCACTTAAATCTCAAAAATTTTCCCTGACTAGTTTCATCCATTGTCTGGCATTTTTATTCCAATACTGTCTTCCCACTTACAACTCTCAAAGCTATGTATTGGTTTATATATTCAATACAATTCAATAAACATTTACTGAGTACTTGTTCTCAATGTGATTTAGACAGTGGAGAATAGTATGTCTACATGAAGCAGGATACAACTGTAAATGACAGAAATATCAACTGCTCAGACCATGGTAAGATTAATTCTGGCCAAGACATAGAGGAAATTATTTCCCATGTTACTAATCTATAAAGCATTTGTATGACTTACTTTGATCTTAGGGATTTAAACTTTAAGGACTGGGTCAGAGCTAAAATTCTGCTCTTTATTCCAAACTAGTATAATAGAGATATCTACTCAAACTAGCAGACTGAGCATCTAATTGAGTAGATGTTAGATGCCCATGAGCTATTCAATTTAAAAGATTAAAAAAGGGTCCTCAAACCAATGGCAATCTATCTTCTTGGGTACTTACTCTGATTAGGACACAGTGTTAGCCACTCCTAACACCTGTTTTATCTTCTAGGAGATAAAACAATAAGTCACTCTCTCTGCACTCATGGAGAAAGCTACCTGAGACATTTATAATTTGATACATGTATATTGAGAGTAGAATCAACAGCATAAAAAATATAAAATGTATTTCAATTCATGTATTTCAAAAAATATAAAATGTATTTAAATTCAGTACAGAAATGTCTACATTTTGGTAAATTCAATTATAGAATTATCAAGTACAGTATAAAACCTAGGTGCTTGACAAATAGCAACTATTATTTTGGGGTGGCAGGCACATGGTACTTAGGAGTAGAGATGCTAGAATCACTCAGGTTTGGATACAGATTTCAGATGGCTGTTAGCTGCCTGAAAAGTTTACCCCAGGAAAGTGAATTTTCCTCCAGGAAGCTGGATTCAAGTGGCTCTGAAATGTCAGTTTCTTTTTTTAACACTACTATGTTTCACTAAATATAAAATATATTCATTAGAAGGCTAACATTTGAATAAGTAGAAGGACATTTTTGTATCTTCAGAATAATACACATATACCACATCATCGTCAGTTTTGTTTTTGTTTTTGTTTTTAAAGATTTTATTTATTTATTTGACAGAGAGAGAGAGAGAGATCAGTAGTGGCCAGAGAGGCAGGCAGAGAGGGAGAGGGAAGCAGGCTCCCTGCTGAGCAAGGAACCCAATGCGAGGCTCGATCCCAGGACCCCGGGATTATGACCTGAGCCAAAGGCAGAGGCTTAACCCACTGAGCCATCCAGGCACCCCTCATTGTCAGTTTTTATGGAGAGTTTAAGGACACATTCAGTTTCAAATTTAAGACTGAAAAAGCTACTAACTACTAATTGTTTCTAGTTCATAACTGTATTTAAGACAAACAGTAAATCAGTGGTACCTGACAACCTCTAATAAAAAAAAAATCCAGCCAACCTGTGTAATGAATAGAGAGGAGTTATTTCTATATTTATTTCAGAATAGCTCCAGAGCAAGCTTCAAACTGTGGGAACTTTTTCCCCCTTTCTCCCACCATTTTCTACCCTTGAGTTCGACCAAGTAGTGATCTGACACTTTTCCAGCAGTTCCAGACACGATTTGGTAGTAGAATTTACCAGGGAATTAAACTAAAATGCCCCCAAGGGCTCAGTCTTTTGTTCTTAGTCCATTTGCTGTCACTGTCTTCTCCATACCCTGTTCCCTTCAGGTCTTCCCCAGTATTTCAGGGGCCCCAGGCACATGCTAGAAAATGTTACATCTATTACTGTGAGTTTTCCTTGTGCTGTGGGTAAAAGATAATCTTTGAATTTAACTCAGTGATTTTGTAGCACTCACAGTAATTTGATATAGTGACAATTATAGTGCTTAACAAAGCTAATTTGTGATCAAAGGGAGATATATTGGCAAATCTGGTTAGAGTACAATTACAATTTGACCTTGGCAATAATGCTGAAGAAAAACTACTATGTAAAATAAGAAAAGCTAGAAAATTTATTTCCTTCCTTCCTTCCTCCCTCTTTCTTTTTTCTTTTTCTTCCTCCCTTTTTTTTCTTTTTCTTTCTTCCTTCTTCCCTCCCTCCCTCCCTTTCTCTCTCTCTCTCTCTCCTTCCTTCCTTATTTCTTTCATTCTTTTGTTCATTTGTTCCCTCTTTCTCATTCTCTGGGAGAAATTTTCTATCATTATAGTAAACAATTTTTAGAATCAGACTCTGTATATAAATACATAATGATTTGTTTGTAAAAACAGAACTGAATGCCCAAATGAAGATTGAGAACAACACTTATTTTGGAATTCAATTTTTAGAATAACTTGACTCAAATATTTGACTCAGTGCAACATCATTTCATGCTTTCTTTCCTATTTGAAAATATCAAAATATTATAAAACATATACACAGATTTACATGTACATTAACATGCATATAGAAGTCAAATACCCAACTATATGTCCAAATATCATAGGCAATTCATCTATGTAATAAAATCAACCTCCACTAAATGACCTGAATTACAAAAAGGCCAGGACCTACTAAAGTATCTAGAAAAGGTTTTTGAACTTGGGTTATAAATGGAATAAAGCTAATAATAATTATTTAAATTTCTAATTCTTTGAATTTAAAACCAGCAGATCAGAAACAAATCACAATATTTGAAAAACCATGAACAAAAAACACTGAAATTATGGATTTAAGTGATGAGATTACTATTTTTTAAAATCAAAAGAACATTTAAAAAATAAGTTACATTTACTAACTATTGATTTAAGACTACCTTTTCTTGTAGGTAGATTTTGTATTTCCATTTTCATAATTCATGAATATAAGAAGTATTATAACTAGATATAAAAAGTGAGTTCTTCCTGCTACCAATGCAAGTCAGTGTCTAGCCAAAATGTGTCATTCAATTTAAAATCAACATTTAAAGGGTGCCTGTGTGGCTCAGTCAGTTAAGCATCTGCCTTCAGCCCAGGTTATGATCCTAGGATTCTGGGATCGAGCCCTACCTCAGGCTCCCTGCTCAGTGGGGAGCATGCTTCTCCTTCTCTCATTCCTCCTGTTTGTGCTTTCTCTCTCTGTCAAGTAAATAAAATCTTAAAAAATAAAAAAATTAACATTTTAACACTTAACAGCAGCAGTTATGTTAATAGTATCCCCATTGTTCTACTCGCTGAACTACACAGGCTTGGAATCACCTTTGACCCCTTTCTCTCCCCCTTTGCCCCCTAAATCTAACAATGGCTTTTCTGCTAATTCTACTATATAAGTTAACTCTATCCCTCTATGTTTTTGTTGCCTCTGCTCAGTCTAGGACATTAATTGTTTTATTCCAAAATCATACAGGAATTTCCAAACTGCTTTTCCATGACTTTAAGACTGGGAAGTGGTCTGTATGCAGTTGAGCCTAATGTTAAAATCAGTGAACATGGCATGGCCGGGAACTACTGTCTTAGTTTCCAGTTCCATGAAGTGCAGATCATGATAACTCCAACACTGGTTGTCCTGCTGGAATCAAGTGAGATTATATATGCCAGCAACACTATTGATGGTAGATTTGTTTTTTCTCCACTCTGGCTTGTGTGAGAGACTTTAGCAGACTTAATTATATAATGGGTGATTGACTAGAGCAGCTTTACTTTTGCATAACTGATATGTTATAAGCTGTAATTTGTATCCTATAATTTACCTGTCCAAGCTCTTAATTAGCTATGATAAGGCTCATGAGGAATTCATATATTTAATCATAATCTGCACATCATTCTTATTTCCTGCTTTAAATAAGTCAGTTATTTCCTCCATATTCTATTAATCTTTATTACCTAAATTGTTGATAACTGTACTAAAGTTGAGATTTAGTTAAAGGAAAGAAATACACAGAGAAAAATGAAAATAATTGTGTTAGACTATGGTTAATATTACTACTTTATAATTTCTTTTCTATTGCCTCCTTTATTTTTGGCTGAGGGCTCTAAAACTGAATACAGGAAACTTGCTCATTTTCCATAGGTACTTTCCTACTGAAAATAACTTTTCCATATGTGCAGGAATTTCACATCAAACAGGACAGACTCAGGCTGGATATGCTTTCCAAAGTACTCTAAGGATTATCCACTTTCCCTTCATGAATCCTAAGCACTGCTTACTTAACCCTAATGATCAAAAGGTTTTCAAGAAATAATGCCAAAGACCCACTCACCATCACACTTCAGTGAAGTAAAATGTCATGAATGATTGAGCTAAAATGGCTCATCTCAAATTCTGCTACAGATAATTTTATTTGGTGAACAGCCTAGAACTCCTGCTTTAGTCAGCCAATGAAGGGCACATTTTTACGTAAGGTCTTGGAGATGACCAAAGATATTTTCATATGCTAGTTCAATGGTTCATAGCCATCATTGGGATCAAGGCAAAAATGAGCTATACTTTTATAAGGACATTTACGGGATAGAAAACATATTCAAGTACATTTTGAAGTATATTTAGGACATAAAAGACAAAAGCAATACCTCAAATCTACAAATAATTTTAAAAACCGTATAAACTTAGGGGCGCCTGGGTGGCTCAGTGGGTTGGGCCGCTGCCTTCGGCTCAGGCATGATCTCGGGTTCCTGGGATCGAGTCCCGCATCGGGCTCTCTGCTCAGCAAGGAGCCTGCTTCCCTCTCTCTCTCTCTGCCTGCCTCTCCATCTACTTGTGATTTCTGTCAAATAAATAAATAAAATCTTTTAAAAAAAAAAAAAAACGTATAAACTTAAAGGCAGGGGCACCGAGTGGTATAATCAGTTGGGCCGCCAACTCTTGGTTTGGCTCTATGGTCTGAGGATGGTGGGATTACCCAGCTCAAGTTCCACTTGCTCATGCTGTCTCTTTCTTTCTCTCTCTCTCTTTCCCCCCTCAAGTAAATAAATTAATAAACCTCAAAGGCAAATTTAAAGTGGTTAATAGTAATGTATCTTCCTTTTGGTAGTTTTGTAGTTTAGAAAACATAATTTTCACCTCTAATAATATGCTCAACAGCTCTGTAAGATAAATATTATAACCTTCATTCTACAACAGGAAGATGATAGGTGAGCTGCTCAAGGTCAAAGAAGCTAGTAAATTAGTAGTCTGAAATTTAAATGAAAGTAATCTACCCAAGGTCAATGCACTTCCCACTACACTAACAATATTTTTCTTTCTCCAAATAAGCAATATATGCTTGTTATTTTACTTCTGTTTTCCTCATGGAAAGTAACTATAAGCAAGTTCTTCATTGTAGCTTGGCCAAGTAAGATTCTATTTGTCTGTTTATTTATATTTATTAACTTAAGAGAGAGAGAGACAGACCGTGGTAGCAGGGGGTGGAGGGAGAGAATCTTGAACAGACTCCTCGCTGAGTGCAGAGCCCAATACGGGGCTCAATCTTCTGACCCTGAGATCAGGACCTGAACCAAAATCTAGAGTTGGACGCTTAACCAACTAAGCCACGCAGGCACCTCAAGTGAGATTCTCTTTGATATAATACAGAATGTACTTCTATCCCAATGTAAGTGAGTTCATTTTACAGTGGTAATTCTACACCATTTTCTTTTTCTTTGATAATTTATTAGATAAGAGGACCTTAGAGTTACTTATTCTAGATTTTTTTATTATATAAGCAAAAACATCACCAAACAGAAAAATAAATCTCACCCATTATTCCATTCTTAGAGTTACATGCTGTTATTTATTCATGTTTCTGCTTGCTTACCTTTATGCATACACTTACATAAAAAACCACTGACTTAATTCAAAACATTAGTTGGAAGGCTAACACTTACATTTGGATTCTAGCTAACTCTGACCATGACTGATTTGTATACACAGTGGGATGTCATCTTCCCTTCCTATCTACTGTAGTTCTTCTTATCCTCCTAGACCAAGATCAAACCCCCCTTTCTCCATGAAACCTCCATTTACCACTCCAGCTGGAAGGCTTTACTCCAGTAAAAATAGCAATTCAGTGAGTGGATCCATTAACTCTTTTGCTCTAAATGATTGTCAATGACTTATTCACCTAGTATTACTCTGAAGGAATGGATTATAAAAGTAACAGGTTTTAATGTGAGTCAGAAAAAGAAAGATTGAATCACAAGGCCTTCCATGTGTTATCAGACTTTAGTTAAGTCCTTTCTGTGTAGCAGGGCTACAAAATAGGGTTCTGAGGATCTGAGAAAGTAAATTTTAGTAGTAGAAGACTTGGATTGGTTATTTCATTATTTTCATATAGAAATGTTCTGAATTAAGCATGATAGGCAACTAGTGACTGCACATGCAGTTATTTTTGCATAATAATAATTTGAGGACTTCTTATATATTTTTTTCCAATTTATTTATTTTCAGAAAGACAGTATTCATTATTTTTTCACCACACCCAGTGCTCCATGCAAGCCGTGCCCTCTATAATACCCACCACCTGGTACCCCAACCTCCCACCCCCCCGCCACTTCAAACCCCTCAGATTGTTTTTCAGAGTCCATAGTCTCTCATGGTTCACCCCCCCCTTCCAATATACCCAAAAGCACATACCCTCCCCAATGTCCATAACCCTATCCCCTTCTCCCAACCCCCCTCCCCCCAGCAACCCACAGTTTGTTTCGTGAGATTAAGAGTCACTTATGGTTTGTCTCCCTCCCTATCCCATCTTGTTTCATGGATGCTTATATTTTAATAGGACAATTTAAAGCCTTAGTATGTTTTGTCTAATGACCAGTTTTATTCTTTTGCTGTCTTTAAGTTACTGAAATTGATTTTTAAATGTTAGTAAAATGGTGATGGTGGAAAACTGAATATATAATCAGTTTGACTGCTTTCTTACAAAAGAATGGGAGTTCAAGAGTTCAATTCAATACCATCAAATAGGAGTAATCTATCCCACTGAATGAATATATAATTTCCTTCTATGTTAACTAGCATGTAGGTCCATAAAGAGGAGGTAGATTTTCTTTTCATTTCCTTTGAATTATGAAATAAACGTTTTGCCTAGTAATTCCCCTTAAACTATCTCCTTTTTTCAATGATAAGCTACCAGAGAATAATTAGTAGCCTATAGTCAATATTGAAAATCAAACAGTTCATTAATTATCAAAAGCATTTAAATTATACCACTTTACCTAAAAAATCAATTTAATTGCTTTGTAAGATTTCTGTATAAGTGGAACTTATGACTGCAAGAAAAATAATTTTAGAGTGGACCTTGTACCTTATTCTTCCGTTCCCTCATTTTTCACACAAGGAATCCACTGAAACAATTTACTTTGGCTCCAGTGAATTATTTGCAAGCGTATCTATACATAGCTTCACATTACAGCATTCCAGCTGCTTTTTTAAAATTTTCTGAGTCAGATAAGATTACATTCTATGTATTTCTGTTATCTGGATACTTATTAACATGTCTACCATTATGGATAAACAGCTAGTATGATACATAAAAATGAGTTCATTGCAGGCATCAGCTCCATTTCCTTATTTCTAACCTAGCTTGACATTCTTTTTGACAATTCTTCCAGACATACCACAATTCACTTTCTATGAGATTCTTTTTTACCCCCTTTTAATACTAAATTTTTCTGTGCAGCAGCTAGGACACAGAATTCCTCTCATTGTCTTTAGAGCTATAGGCTTATATTTCACTTGAGTAAAAAATCTGAAAAGCTTTAGCATCAAGCTCTTATGAGAACACAGCTTTCTTAGATGTAAAAGAAACCTGAAACTTGGAGATAAATTAAGAAGAAATGAAATATGATTTCTTGCACCAAATTTTACAAATGAATATATACAAGAAATAAGATAAAACAGAAAGTAAAAACAACTTAAAACATAATTTATATGTAAGTCATCAAATTTATTTTATCAATAATGTAATTATGTAATAACGAGTAAGATTTCTTAGAACAGAATACTCAGATTTTATTTTTTATTAATAGCTTTAGTTTACTGTTATGATGAAAAAAATGACTAAGTCAGCACAGATAACAATTATTTCAAAACTGAAAAATAAAATTACTGGCATTTAAGATTTTTCATTAATATCCTTCATTATCTGCACTGATTTACGTCTTTTAAGCACTTCAAATCCAAATTATAAATATACTAGTATCCATACTAATTGCCACCAAACATTTGGTAGTAGGAAGCATATATTAAAAAAGACGTGTTTATAAGTTGATCTCAAATATCTGTACATTGTAATTCTCAATTTCTTCTTCTGTAATTTGTAGAACTATTCCATGCAGAGCTATGGTGAAAACAAAAATTAAAACAAAACCCCAACTGCCATCAATCATCCTGTTGGGAAATGGTTCATCTGTATTTTCTCCCAGAAGCCAAGCAAATAGCAAGGAGCTTCCTTTGATGAAGGGTGGTGGTCGTTAAAAACATGAACTCTTGTTGACCCTTGAACAACATGGGTTTGAATTATTTGGGTCCACTTATAATATATGGATTTTTTATAGTATTTTGGATTGGATTTTTTAAAATACAGTACAATACTACAAATGTATTTTCTCTTCTTCAAGGTTTTCTTAGTAACATTTTCTTGTCTCTACCTTACTTTCTTGTAAGATCAGCTTATAGTACATTTTCCAGCTGAGGACCTCTTCACAGAAAATGACTCTGAGAATACTTACATACAGCTGTATTTTTAGCACCCACAGCTGAAAATAATACATAATGACAAAAAGCCACAATAAAATCAGTAATGCTTGAAAATGCCATATTTTATAAGTACAACAGTATCTCCACTCAACTGAAAAGTAATTGCAGGTGCACTCACAAAGCAAATACTTATAATTCACTGACCACATGCGGAGTGCATAAGATTTCACATACTCCTGTCATGGCCATGTAAATGGCCTCTGTAGAAAAGTGAAATACAATTCAGAGAGCTTTGTGATACACTGAATTCAATCAGAAGTCAATTAAATATGGAGATCAATTGTCACTGGGGACAGTTTGGAAAAGTAAAAGTTCAGGAAAGAAGAAAGTCATAAATTGTTTTAACAAAAGTTAAGCATCATGGTTACATATTATGTTTCTCTGAGGCTTCCAAGTCAAGAGCAGGCTATGAGTAATTAAGTTTTGGGGGAGTCAAAAGCTAAACAAAGATTTTCAATTGCATCAGCAGTTGGCATCCCTAACTTTCACATTGTTCAAGAATCAGTTGTTATCAACATGGTTGGAATTATAAAGGAACACCTAAATTGCCAAAATTTTAAACTACTGTGATAAAGGTGCGTGTAATTTGCACTATATTTGAGACCTATTCTACATATTCTTGCTGATCTTTTCCAAATAGTATTCTTGTATTTCACTGCCTTTGCTCGCTTTCTGCTCCTTATGGAGTAATACTTAGATTTCTTAGCCTAATATCCAAGATCCTTGATGGTATGGATCAAGCCAAATTCTCCAACTCAAACTTTATGAGACTGACGTACTACCTACTGCACTAACGAGACACCTTCACCTCTCAAACTTTATTCTTAGGCTTGAACCTGAATCTCTGGTCAGACAGGCTAGTTGTCCTCTAACCATTTCCACCTGGAATATTTGAACAGAAATTTTATCCTACTTAGAATGCTCTTACTTTATTTTACCAAATAGTTTTTAATATGCTGTTATATTTCACTTCACTCATTTCTAGAAATATTTATCAGAAATATGTCTTCCAGCAGCTCAGAGCTAGAAAAAATACTGCTAAGTATAGAGTACAGTTTGGTAGTGGTTTAAATTCACAAGTTTCCCACATTCCATTATAAGAGGACATTAACTCAGTCTTGTGGCATCTCCAACCTAAAAAACTCTGATAAACTCTATGATGTTTCTCAAATTGCCTCTGTATATGTGTGTGTTTGTGAAAATGAACCTTACCATTTGGACTTGACGTAGATGTAAATAATCATGAAAAAAAGGAGTGCTCAATAACCACCCTAACTTCCACTAAAACCATCCTCTTCCATTAATTTTGACAAACAAAGGAAGCATGCAGTAAAACTGGCAAAAGCCACAATATTGATTCTATTTTGGTCTCAACTCTATGCAGGATTACTTTCTCTAGGAATTTCAACCATTTTCAGTGATGAACAGTTTAGTTCTTTTTGAAGCATCATGGTGATGACTGGACAGCTCTCTTCTTATTAAGTTCTGCCTTACACCTAGTTGAAATATCCTTCTTGAATCTTTCAACTTTTGATCTTGGTATGTCCTTCTAAAAGACCTCAGAAAAAGTGTTAACTTTTCCAACTGAGAACCCTTCATATCTTTGGAGACAGACAGCTCTTTTGCCCTCAATTCTCTCTTCTCTGAAATTTTTAGTTACATTTAGCTTTATAATTATGTGGTTTTCAGAAATCCCACTGTTCTGTCCCATGGTGATACTCATATTTTTCAGCACAGTACCCAAATTTTACTCACTTAACAGTAAGTTACTACTTATCTACCATAGGCCCCATAGTGTGCTACATGTGAGGATTCACAGTGAAATGGGGTGGAGTTTTTGCTAGCAGAAATACAGTATACTTTAGAAGCACACAGTAAGAGCATATAACCCAGTCAGTAGGCTTAATGGAGAAAAAAGTTTGTAGAGAAACTTGGGGGGAAAAAAACGCGAGGAAGACCAACCATTCAAGACAAATGGGAAAACAGGGACAAATCTTGAATTCAAGATTCAAGGAACTGAAAGGAGTCCAGTATGATACAGCGAGGAACGGCATTGTGTGGGGGTGGAGATCAAGCAGGCACTATGT
This sequence comes from Neogale vison, assembly GCF_020171115.1. Classification (NCBI taxonomy): domain Eukaryota; kingdom Metazoa; phylum Chordata; class Mammalia; order Carnivora; family Mustelidae; genus Neogale; species Neogale vison. The sequence goes on from NC_058093.1 coordinate 77,663,671, forward strand.
TAGGGAGGGTGTACTATAAATATTTTTAAGGAATTATTAGGAGCCAGCAAACAGAAGGGCTCATATGCTCAGATTTTATTCTAGAAAGGCCTCTGAGGCTGAAGATAAAGAAGTCCGAATGCATAGAGAGTCAGTGGACTTGCCTAACTGGACGGTAGAGAGGGAGGTGGTGATAAAAAAGAAGTTTGAGTTAAGGTTATAGATGATAGGGCCTTTCATAAAAAGGCAGAACACATTTGCAGAGGAGTGGAGAAAGGTGACAAGTTCAGAATGGAACACATTACTTTAGATATAATGGATAAAATAAATAGCTCTCATTCTAATTTCATATGAAATATGCATAACATTCCTGGAAGCAATGCCTCAATAATGGAGCCACTGGTATTAAAAATCAATTTACTAGAGCCTCTTAAGAGTAAGCACAATGTGGTTATAAGGAAATGTTTACTGAGTAACTACTATCCTAATAATGTTAGCAATGTACCTACTATAGGCTCAATATAACTACCTGAAAAACAATTATTGCTCTTAATCATTAAAAAACTCCAATTAGACATCCTACATCACTAGTTAGGCAATTAGGAGTAACTACTCATATCTACTTATATGCTGAGTCACTAATATGCTGCCAGGCAATCTAGGGGATGAGTGTTATCTTACCTCTGACAGCTGTTCCATATGCACAGACTCCAAGGAGTAACTAAACCTAAAAATGCCTGACCTCAGTTCCATACATCTACTTCAATTTGAAGTCCAATTAGAACACTTCTTATTCTTCTTTGATGAGTTTTATGTCCTTCTCATTTTCAATGTTTAGCAAAGTGGGCTTGTGTGGCTAAACAAGTTATCTATGTACAGATCTTAGAAGTTTTGAAGATTTGGGAAATCAGAAGTAGCAAATTGTTTAAATCCGTAAAGTAAGGGCATTTGTTATACTCCATATAAACTCACATATTTTTTATCATGTGTTATTTATTCCATTATTGCCAGGTCTCAAGTAAATGCCTGACTACACTATTTACTTCGTCATTTTCTTGTTCTCAGTCCTTTCCAACCTCAACCTCAGAAAAACTTTGTGTCTAGAAGCATGGTATAATAAAAAGATATAACCTTTGGAACCAGAAAGGCCTAGGCCTGAATCCCATCCCTGTCACTTCCTAGTTCTGTGGCCTTATGTAAGTCACTCATCTTCTTTGAGCTTCAATTTGTTCACATAGGAAATATAATTAATAGTGTCTACCCCATAGAGTTGTTTTGAAGATGAAAGTAATGAATGAAAGTGTGGGGCATGTCATCAGAGTATTACAGCCAATATCAACAAGAGTATATACCATTAACATTTTAGATTGTTGATGCAAAGAATATGTGTGTTTACGCTCAACTGGAAAGCCTGTCAATATAGTCATTGCAGTTACTGGTTGTGTTAAATGGTGATTTTATGAATTGGGGGAATGATGTGTCCCCAGAACACACTGGTTAAAATTTAGGAACTGGCAACTCAAAAACAACTGAAAGATAATTTAGGCTAATATCTATTATTATTGCCTAGGATTTTAGTAAACAAAATAAAAACAATGATATTTGAAAGTAAGGCTTTGATTATAAAAAATAAAAGACATTTACTTTGATCTTCACTGGAACCTTCCAAAGATTCTTTAAAAATACTGTCTTCCAATTTTTTTAGAATATAAGGATTAGATGAGAGAGACTAAAAGTGGATTTCAAGTTAATCAGATCTACACAAATGGTCTAGAGCATCGAAGGAATAAGAAGACTTTAAAAAAAAAGAAGTGATACTTTAGCCAGTTTGTTTGTGTCTGCTGGTGACACCCATCTGGTTCTTAGTATTGAAGGATAAATGTTATTGTTGAATGGGAACAAAACTGCATGGACTAATTTAAAAACTGTATTTAAAATTTCCTGACATCTTTTCTGTCTAATCTCTTCTTTGTTAACAGCGGCCTTGAGTTTTAAGCAGTTTCTCCTGTAAGGCAGATATGCTGACACACGCATGTGAGGTCATGTACCATTATGAGTGAAATACAAAGAAGTTGAAACCCAACCTTACACATGAGCCATTATTGAGATATTTTAAGTACTATAAAAAGGCAAGAAGCTTATAGTTTTGAGCAATGATCAAAGTAAAAACCATAGCTGAAGAAATATTGCAGTATCAGGGTCTGAACTGGTTAACCTGGCTTGTCTCAGTGCTTATTAATATTTTCAAAGTACTCACCATATTGATCTTTAAAATGAGGATGTAGGATACAAATTTTCTTGTTTAAAAGGAGTATTTGTGAGGTTATTGCCTATATTATCACGTTTTAGCCATAGAAATTGTTTGCTTTTTGTTGACTTATTTATGCAGCAGCAGCAAAGGAACAACAAAACCAACTGTATAGTGGGATTTAGGAAATCTGGATATTAACTTCAAGTCTGACCTGATCTACCTATATGAAAGGGTTAATCACTTCACATCTTTGACCATCATTTTTTGTATCTTTGAAATGAAGAGATCTGATGAGATGATATCTTCTTTCTTTGTACTGAAATGTAACAATTCTATAGTTATTATTGTATATATATATACACATAACATATACACACAGTAATTATCATCTGCACAGATATTCCAACACAATATATCACTGATTGCTCATTATGTTCCATATGACTATTATGGGTTATTTATTTTAGAAAATACCCATAACATTAATACCTCAGTTACATTTCCTTTAAAATCCAAATGTCCTTAATATCCAAATGAAATTCTGCTCTAAGCCTGAGCATCATAAGAGAGACCACTTTTACCTTGTATAGAATTCTTTGCTTTTGAGAATAATGCCATATTGGGACACATAATGCTAAAATAAAAGAAAACTGAAATAAAAGAAAAAAGAAAAGAAAAGAAATAAAAGAAAACTAGACAATAAGAGTTCTTGTCCTCAATTCCACTAACTAAGTGACTTCAATAAGGCACTTTGCCTTTATTTTCTCAGTTCCAGCTTTTTCCCATTACTCAATAAAGGTATAATGCCTGGAGACTGTGAGTTTTACCTGGACTTAATGAAAAATGTAGGGCCTAAAAATTTTAAATAGACTTAGTATATGCATTTTAAAATAATTCAAAATATAAATTAATGTATTCAAATAAATTTCTATAAAATATAATTTCAGCTAGTTATTTGTTATTTACATTACAAAGAATGTAGTTATAAATAAATTATATTTAATGTGAGCTATGAGTATATGTGATATGCTTGGTATGACAGGATAGACTCCTCCAAGTCACCGCTCATACCTTTGGTAAAGGACAACAGAATCAGTGCCTTCGAAAGACATAATCAAGGGATTATGTTCACTTTTTAAAATGGTGTTATTACAATTCTTGATGTTTTGTAACCAAAGAAAACTTAGAAAATATTTTGTGATAATTTTACCTTTGAAAGTAGGAGGGCAAAGTATAAGGGTTTTGAAGTAAGATAATTCTAGGTTCAGTATGATCATTTCTAGCTCAGTGGCTAAGCGTCAAACTCTGGATTTTGGCTCAGGTCCAGATTCTCTCTCCCTCTTCTTTATGCCCCTCCCCCTGCTCTTACATGCTCACTTCTGCCCTCTCAAAGATAAATAAAATCTTAAAAAGAAAAAGTTCTGAATTTGTATCTCAGTTTTACCACTTAGTAGTTAAGGGATCCTACAAAAGTAACATAATTTTTTTGAAACACAGTTTCTTTACCTGGAAAACAGTACAGGGTTATTCATCCCATGTGAATATTAAATGAGGGTTAAAAGAAATAACAGTGATTGGTACATGGTAAATGAAATGTTAGTTTCCTTTTTTAAATAATATTTTATCAATATGGCTTTTTAAAAGAAATTATATATATAATTAAAGTTATTAAATTTATATTATTAAATATATGTAAAAATTATATATATAATATTTGGAAGAAAAACTGATTCATATTCCTTTATTCTTCATAGGTAAAACATGGTAACATTCCAGCTTCTTTAAATCATCATTTAGTCAGACTAAGTACCTAATTGTCTTTGTTTCTGATAACTAACTGTAAGAGTCCAGGTTCCTGATTATATGGTAAATCACCCTTCTTCCTCTATTAAGTGCCTTAAAGTAGTTAGACATCTGTTTAATTTTTGTGACAGTTTATAGGCTAAGCCCTAAAATATTAAATTTGTGTGAGCCATAGCCAAATTTCTAATAGAAAACTGAAGTTTTAATCTCACTTTCATCCATGATCCAAAAGGAATCTTTCCTTGTCATCATGAATACATGACAACATACAGTCTATTCATCTTTGCAGAGGTTTAGTCATCTTTGAAGTCTTTGCCAAGTAGTTGGTATGCCACCAGGTTTTAAAAGTTTACACTAGGGGCGCCTGGGTGGCTCAGTGGGTTAAAGCCGCTGCCTTCAGCTCAGGTCATGATCTCAGAGTTCTGGGATCGAGCCCCACATCGGACTCTCTGCTCAGCAGGGAGCTTGCTTCCTCCTCTCTCTCTGCCTGCCTCTCTGCCTACTTGTAATTTCTGTCTGTCAAATAAATAAATCTTAAAAAAAGAAAAAACACTTTAAAAAAATAAAAAATAAAAAAAGTTTACACTAAAGGTAAGCATTCCAAGTGGATCAACCATATCTTTAGAGTATTCATGTCATATGTATTTATAAATTAACAAATCAATTAAGAAAAAGTCTACATTGCTGGAAGCACAGAAATGTAGTCAAGGTATGTCAATACATTTTGGAGTTAATAATTTATATTTTGTGGATATAGAGTTCTAGTCTAGGTCTCCCTCCAGTTTGTTATGGTACTTAGCAGGTTAATAAACTTTTCCAGGCATTTGGTCTGCTCATATATAAAACGTAGCAGTATTTTATTTATTACCTTTAATGAGATGAGACCAGTATGGGCTTTCAGAGTCAAGGCTAAGTCCCGATCAGGGTCTTGGTAGGGTTTAGATACTAGGCCAAGTGTGAGGAAGATACTGGAAGTTTATTCAACAGAGCAGATTTGAGGTATAATCAAAGACAGAGAGGAGATAAAGCAAAATCTTTGTACAAATCTGACATCAAAGACCACTCATATTCAGGAGAAGGATTATGGGAGCAAAAAGTTGTATTTGTTCATTATACATCAGTAAAGCTGGGAGGAAAAAGAAAAAGGCAACTGAGGAAAAAAAAATAAAAAAGAAAAGCAAATGGAGTGGAGGCTTCCAGAAGCCTTTTGATCCCTAAACTGGAAGTTGCTTATTGCTTCACTGGAGTTCTTCCTGTGAGTATCTTGCTTAGCTATAGGTAAGAGAAAAACAAACTTCTGTACAAAAGAAGTTTGTACAAAACACATTTGTACAAAAACACAAATGAGAGTTACATAATACAAAGTAAATATGCTACTGTAGAAATTCTTTAAATAAACTCTCAAAATTGTGCTAAAGTAGTCTCTAATCTCTGATAGAACTATATTTTTTAACTCTTTAAACCATTATCCAGGTACCTTTTCCTATTCAGTATTATCAAAATAGTTTTTTCATTTCACCCTAATTTTTTTATGCTACTAACTACAAAATTCATACTACTTTCTCCTTGCTCACTGTTCTTGCCCATATGGCTTTTAGGTTTTCATATAAATAAATCATATGAAAAATCAGTGATGTTAGAATGAGAAAGGATAGAAATATTTCCTGTTGCTCACATCTCACGATTCTAGAAGAGACCTCAGTTAATTCAAGTTGACTGTAAACTTCCAGATAACAGTTCTGTGTGTTGTTGATCTTGCATCTACTCTTCACAGACTGCAGCACTGCACTTGCACATTAGAATGTTAACACTTAGAGATATATGGAATTGAAGTAATTTTTCTTTTACTCATTTATTCAATAAGCTAATAGGCTTTGAGCACTAACTACATGTTCTAGGCACTTGAAGATACAGTGGGTGAAGTGATGCATTCTTTTGATACACATTCTAGTGGGAAAAAGAATCATTAATAAATAAGTCCTTATCTCCAACATGGAGTTTCTGTGAGTTTGTGTTTTGTCACGTAAGAGAAATAAGTTAAAATGTATAACCTGTGCTGTATTTGGCAAAATGCTTTCATTCACCTCCATGTTTACTACAAAATGCATTGATTTCATTGAAACTAAAGACATACTGCAACCTTTTGTGGTCTCAAAATAGATGTGTGATGCTGAAGTTTTAGATTTCTGGGATAAGTCAACAATAACAAAAAGATAATGTTCCTTCATTTTGCACTTTAAAATTATATGCTGTTTATATTGATGAATGGCTGTTATTCTGAGCTAATGTCAGTAAAAAGGACATGGTTATAGTTCAAGTTTTTTGAGACTTTATGTCCATTCAGCCTAATCAACAATAACCATTTCTATTGATTTTGCTCAAATTTTGTCTTTGTGATTCTATTTTCTTTAATATTTAAAGGAAAAAATGGAAAGTAATGTGAATAAAACAACTTCATACTATATAGCTTTTGGTTGTAATGATATATCTAAATTAAGCCAAACTAGGAGAACCTGGGTGTCTCAGTCGGTTAAGCATTTGTCTTTGGCTCAGGTTATGATCCTAGGGTTCTGGGATCGAGCCCTGCATCAGGAAGCCTGCTTCTTCCTCTCCCTCTGCCTCCTGTCCCCCTGCTTCTCCTCTGTCTCCTTCTAATAAATAAATAAAGTCTATAAGCAAACAAACAAATAAGGCAAAAATAAAAATATTGAGAATATAATAGTTCAGTTTGTATGCTATACATGCTAGATAAAATACACTGCGTGATTCGATTTGTGAGCTTATAAACTAATCTTAGGAAATAAGACAAGGAAATTAGAACAAATTATAGAGGTGAAAAACAATATAGTTACAGTAAGACAGAAGACAATTCATTATTTAATGATGATGTCAACAGTATATGCTTATAAGAGTTCAGAGGAGTAAGAACCCTCATGATGCTCTTCAAGTTATAGAGTAGTAGGAGTTTCACTCCAGGCATAGCTTTATGAAGCTAGAATGTGTGAAGCTGATTGCTTAGGTCAACTGGACTGGAGCAGATGGTTAACATAGGAGACCAATGAGAATTTAGGTATGTGGGAGCCAATGTGTAGAATGCTAGAATGAGTAATTCTGAATTTGCCTTGCTAAGTGGAAATTATTGGTATTGTATGAGCTAGAGCATGTTATAATCAAATGAAGCTCAGACTTGCAGCACAAGTACAGAAAGGGTAATAGCAGAAGGGTCATTTGGGAGACCAATGCAGTAGTCTAGGAAAAGTGATAATGTTCTAAACTGAGCAATGGAAAAGTAATGGATTGTGATATACAAAGTTGTGAGTTGTTGAGGAAAATTAATCAATTTATCCCCTGAATCCTTGATTACCTGAATGGGTACATGATGAGGAAGCTCAGAGAATAAAACAGGGCTCCAAAAGAGGGATTGGGAGACCTGGAGGAGGGAAATAATTTTGCAGCAAAAATGGAGTTAATCATAAATGCAAAAATGGTTATGTAGCTACATTATAACACAATAAACTAATTCACAGACTATATGAAACAAGCACATCGCTGGTATTTTACATATTATAGTTATAACCATATTTATGCCACGACAACATGCCTATTCACAAAAGACCCAACTTCAAAAATAAAGTCAAATGCTAGAGTCTATTTAAAAAAGAGATTCTTTAAAAAAGTAGAGGTTTGTATTATCATAGATGCAGCCTAAAGTTTCCTAGGTCTTCCTGACCTATGGATGTAGAGATGACCTTATTTATAATTCCTGAAGTTCCCTTGTGTAGTAGCCATTTCCTGCTAATGTGGGTCCTCCAGCCTCATGCAAAGTGCTTTCCCTAATCAAATATTTTCTTAGATCCCTTGGGTGAAGCATCACAAGTGTATCACTGCTCATCATTTTCACTACTTCACTGGGTGCAGTTGCTACTACTTTGAACTGTTTCAACCACCAGGCACATCTTTTTTCAGTTTGCAGCCACCTTCTGCCCTGAGCCTCCTGATGATTCAGTGGCACCATGCTTTGTTTGGTCAAAAATGCTTCTCTCAAGGCACTTGAGTGGCTTAGTTGGTTAAGTATCCAACTCTTAATTTCATCTCAGGTCAGATTTTGGCTCAGGTCATGATTTCAGGGTCAAGAGATCAAGCCCTGCATCCTGCTCCATGTTGAGGACGGAGCCTGCTTAAGATTCTGTCTCTCTCTCTCTCCCTCCTCCCTGCCAACCCCCATACTATATCTTGCCCTCAAAAAAGGGGAAAAAAGCCTCTCTTTTCTTGGTATTGTGGGGCTCTGGAATTCTTAGAAGTGAAGTATCTCTTTCATCAGGTTTTACTTACAGGTCCTTTCCCCATTTCTGGGTGAGGAAACGAGTTCAGAGAAATTGAGTAATGTGGCAGATGCTATATGAAAAATCAGTGGCAGAGCTGGTATTCAAACTCAGCTCTGACTGCAAACCCTGTACTTCTAACCACAGAATTTTTAATGATTATGGATGTCATGTAGTATCATAAGACAGCACAGAAATGAGCTCTGGGGATCAGATCCAGGGGCTTATTAAATCAACAAGACAGAAACAGAAATCCCTAAACTAAAGCCAAGCTTAGTCACTAATTTGGTGAAGTTTTCTTCAAAATAGGCAATGACATATAGATACATCTCTGTAGCAGCAACTTAATATATCAGATATATTAAATAACTGAGATGCTTAAGAAAAAGTTCCCTAAAAATGTAAGCATGTTGAAACCGGTTCAAACAAATTAGATGTGTGTTTGACATTTAATATTGAAAACTCATTAGAAATATAATTAGTTCACAGATTAGAGCATGAGACTGCAGACAGTTGAAGGAAAGATTAAAAGGACTACAATCCTCTATAGCTATTTAAATGAAAGTAGCATTATTATGATTTTTGTTTTGATAAATTATTTTAATATATTCATAAATATCCATAATACTAGTCTTCATAGGAAACCTGAGGTAAGTAAGTAATATATTTTAATTTCTAAATTATCACTGCATAGAATTATAGGAAAGAAAAGGAATATCTTAAGTAATAAAAACTATTAAATTCTAGATTTAGGGAATAATAATAAGAAAAACTATACAACCTGTACTTTTCTATCTCTTTTTCTCTCTGAGAACCACATAAGGGTTCTTCTTAACCATGAGGACCTAAAGGTAAAGGGAAACATTTGAAGAAAGCTAAAGTAGAATTAATGGCCTCTTGAAGTCCCTCCCACTCTGAACACTATTTTGCATGTTTCCCCTGACAGCCTAAGAGGAAATCATAACTTGTCTCAACATATAGTTTCTCCTTCTATTCTTGATGATTTTACTCTCTTTTTATTAAAATTCTTAGTCCCCCATCCTCTGGTATCTTTATCCTCTTCCTTTCTTCTGCTTTGTAATGTGAATAGTAGCCTATGTCTTAAGAAGATGAAAACTCTTGTCCTGACCTTGGCCAACCCTTTCTATATGTTACTTGATTTCTCTCTGGCTATTTATGACTCACTTTTCAAAGATTAGCCTGACTTTGCTTTTAAATTCTCTTTAGTTACTCAACCCAGTTTCGTGTGGCTTTCACTAAATTGTCTCAGGTCACTTAGTCAAACACATTTGACTTTTTTCTGTACTTATCTTTCTCAATCTCTCAGCTGCTTTTGAACCTATTAGCAAGTCCCTTCTTGAAATTTTCTCCACTTTGGGCTTTTGTGATTCCATGTTCCTCTTTTCTTTCATGGCCAGAATGACTTCTATTTCTCAGTATTGTTGACTGGTAACTGTTTGTCCCTACTACCTTCAACAAATGGTGGTTTTCCAGGGCTCAAATGTTTACTCTTTACTCTGTTTCAAAACAAGTACAGTAGTTCCTGCACATCTGTCAGTTAATTAGAGTTTACCCACTAAACTGTGCATCCCTTCAGCATTTACCAACTTAAATCACAATCATGTTTAATACAAATGACTATGGTACCCTCTGTGTACCAATCTGTTTTGTTGACAGATTTATAGGGTGAGACTGCTCTACAAATGTCAGGGAGTTTAATCAATGTTTGTGGATTGTATTTCCACTTTAAAATAATTCAGTTATTGAAAAGTTTATATTTTCCAAACATATTCCAAATTTAGAATTTTATAAATGGGAAATTTATCATTCTAATTATTTTTGTTCTAAAAGTTTTCTGGGATGTTTCTGTTGGAGACTTACACCTGAACTTGAATGGCACCCTAAAACTTACAGTTCCAGGAATATCTTTGAAATTAATTTTTTAAAAATAGCCTCCCTAGTACATTTACAGCATAGACATAATAGAACTGTATATAGTGGCAGTAAAGATTTGTTCTAATAAGATCAGTACAATCTCCTAATTCCCCAACTAGTGAAAGTCAAATATCTTAAGGAAAGGGCACAGTAGAAACCAGCTGTGAACCTCAACAGAAAAAAACAAACAATTTTTTCAAATGTCAAGTGTGCCTTTCTAAAAAATCCAAAATATGTATAACTTAGAGTAAGAAAAGTACATAATTTTGATGCTGAGACTATATGGGCTGAGGTTATTATGACAAATTTTAATGCAACATAAAGCACTACATTATAATAATCAAAGTCTCCACCATAAATGAGAGCTGGAATGGAAGTGAATCTTCTGTAACTCAACCAGAATTCAGATGACCCTGTCTTAGAAATGTGGTAGTAAAGAGTCCTCTGTTATTTAAAGAGGAGGTATGGAATAGACTCTTAAAAGATTGCTTCTAGCTGTTATAATCTATTACTATGGCCCAAGTCATCTAACCTTATCTATTAAATAAGAGGTCTGGGAATACGTGAAAGAGTGAACCAAGGAGCCTGTCAGAGAAGGCCATCTGATCGAGTCAGGAAGAGGGGCAAGGACGCCACACACCTGGAGACTCCAGACTAGGACTAGGACCCCACTTCAATGGCAGCTGCCAGTCTTGCTGGCCGAATAAAAGACTTTGGAAGTGCAAAAAAAAAAAAAAAAGAAGAAGAAGAAGAAAAATATTTTAGAATCTCTAATACAGGAAAGCAATCATTAGTTATTTCTTTTTGCTTTTTTTAAACTTCTGGAAAGGAGAACAATTAGGCAGAAGGAAGCTAATAAGGTAAAAATACAAGTCAGATAAAGGGGAAATCAGTAAACTCTTGAAAGCATCAAGAAGTTATTTATTCCTTCACAGAAAAAAAGAAAGTGGTTATTGCAAAAATGGACCAATATTTTAGATATCAGGGCTACTCACTGGCATACTGTAAATGACAAATATTTACCTGTAAATGACAGAAATAATAAAAGGAGGAAGGAGCACAATTGAAAGGTTGTAATATGGTTTACAATCAGCATTAGAGGATAAAACAGACTCTACAATAGGTTGTCAATGAATAACTTGTAAGTAGACCTTTCTCCTAGTCTTGTTCTAAATTGCATGTTTTCTTGAGAAACATTAAACAGAATTAGTAACAATGTTTAATTTATGCTATTATTTAAATTAAACAAGTAATTTAATTACAGAAATCCCTACTGTATGCTATAAGAAACAAATTGATGAAAAATGTTTGGTTAATAACATTTTTGCATTCAGATCAATTTATATTTTCAATGAACTTCAAAAGGCATTTTGAACCTCTGTGCTAGGCCCTGGGGGGAAATCAGAGATAAAGAAAGAATAACTAGGGGCACCTGGGTGGCTCAGGGGGTTAAGCCTCTGCCTTTGGCTCAGGTCATGATCTCAGGGTGCTGGGATGGAGCCCTGCATTGGGCTCCCAGCTCAGCAGGGATTCTGCTTCCTCCTCTCTGCCTACCTCTCTGCCTACTTGTGATCTCCATCTGTCAAATAAATAAATAAAATCTTAAAAAAAGAAAGAAAGAAAGAATAACTCATAATCCTAGGTAAAGACAGTTTTATGGAGCTGCCTTACTTTCTCTACTTTCTCAGTTCTTTATAATATTAAAAAATAAATAAATAAAACCAGCAAGAAAATAGTAAAGTAAAAACTAGCAGTACCTAAAAAAGAATAAAAGCACATGCCATGAACTTTAAAAAGTGGCAGCCAAGAAAAGAAATAGATGATTCATCCCAATTCAGAGTAGCTCCTCGTTTCTCCTCCATCTTCAATCCCATCCCCATAAGTGATACAATACATCCTGGTTTTATCCACCTTCATTCTGGAGGGACCTCAATTCAGGGGCATCCAATAAAAGTTGTGGGGAAGAAAATAAAACCCTGAAGAGTAGAAAGCTATTATCCACTACTATAAAATCTCAGTATCTCAGTAGAAGCTTGAAAACCCATTAGAGATCATCATAATCGGGCTTCCATATATAATGGGAAGAATAAAGGTATCCCTCTTATGGATAACATATATTACTAACTTGTGAGGAAAACCCTAAAGTGGGGAATTTAATAAGATTTTGAAGAAACAGCAGAGCCAAGACAAATGGAGTTCTCCCTCCCCCAGTCTTCCCCAGCTAAATTCTTAAGTTATATAAAGTAGATTTAAAATTCCCAGTTCTACAGGCGCCCGGCTAGCTCAGTCGGTAGAGCGTGAGACTCTTAAAATTCCCAGTTCTCCATTGTAAACTGGCAAGAAGGAAAGTAAGTCAAATGAAAAATGGGAACTCTATCAAGAAGAATGATACATAGTTTATCATATTAAAAAAAGATACAGAATGGCAATTTTATAAACATAATACAGAGAAAAAAATGAATACTGCAATCACGTTACTAAATATAGATGATGAGGTTAGTATGGAAAAACATATTATGCAAGGAACAGAAGAAAATTTCCTCATCAACACTAATAATACAAAAATACTTCGTAACAATGTGAATATGGTCCCATAGCTAAAACTTGAGATAAGAAGAGAGAATAAAATAAAAGGGAGACTAGAGGCAAGCATACCACACTGCAGGACTGAAGAATACATTACCAACAGAAATGAAACATAATAAGCAAGCCAAAAGTGGAATTTCTAATAAAGAGGAAAATCTTGAGAGACTCTGGATTTATGCAAAGGGAAAAGACAGATGGAAACAATTAGGAAAAAAAGGATAGAGAGGGCAAAGACAATCCAACTTCAGCACAATTGGTTTCACCGCCCCCCCAAAGAAAAGTGAAATAAGAAACCCCAAGTTATACCAGCAAATTTTTAATTATAATAATGGAAGAAATGATTGATGTTTGAAAGGGCATTTGATGATCCAATAAAAGCTTGGGTAGTGTGACTAAGATAAAATAATATTAGTATTAAATTATTATAATTCAATAATAAATGATTTTTCTGATGGGCAGGCATATAAAGAAAATTGTTCCTCCTCAGAACACCACTAAATTACAGAATTTGGTAGGGGAAATATCTACATAGTTCTAAAGGAAAGTATAACTCAACATATTCATTTTAGCTAAATTATCTTTGTGTATTAAAATATAGATATTCTCAAACATGCAAGAATTCAGGAAGAGTTTCTCTTAGGTCTTTTGAAAAAAGCACTTAATAATGATAACCAACTAACTCTAAGAGAAATTAAAACAAAAAATATTCAGGATGAAGAAACAGTTATGTTTGCAAGCTATCTACACATTCTTACAATTAAAGTTAATCAACTATGTTTTGGAAAAGAATGTAAATACTACAAATCCGAAATATAAGGTTAAGAACCAAAAAATTCAGGACTTAAGAAGTTTGGGGAAAGATAAAAGTTTTAATTTCTTCATTTTTGTAGTATAATCAATTGATAATAACTATACTTGAAATATTAGTTAAAATAATGATCTCTAGGGGCGCCTAGGTGGCTCAGTGGGTCAGATGGCCTCTGCCGTCAGCTCAGGTCATGATCTCAGGGTCCTGGGATCGAGCCCCACATCAGGCTCTCTGCTCAGCGGGGAGTCTGTTTCCCCCTCTCTGTCTGCCTGCCTCTGCTTACTTGTGATCTCTGTCTGTCAAATAAAAAAAATAATAATAATCATCTCTATTACCTTTTATTTTCATAATGTTAGAGTGATCTTTAGAGTGCTATTATCTCTTTGGTGAAAAAAATTTATTTGTACTGTACCAACTTACCTCAGTATCTTTTCTTCCCATACATTGTAGAAATATTAGAGTATTTTTAGAACTAGAAAACTCTCAAACATATACTGATGACTTCCAAATCCGTGATTTGATCCAAAAATACTGCCTGATCTTCAGATGTCTATGTTTAAAAATTGTCTAGACATTTCATTTTACGTGTCCCAGAGGCATATCAAACTTAGCATATCAGAAAGCAAATTTATCACTTCCTTGCACTTCCCTAAATCTGCCCCTTCTCACATATTCTTTGACATCCAACCAAACCCCAATTACTGCCAATTTTATCTTCTATATGTTTTTCAAATGTACCCCACATTTCCATTGCTACCACCACTTCTTAACTCAGGCCCTTATCATCTTCATTCTGCAATCACCTTGTCTGGTTCATGCCAACTTTGATTTTATACTTTTCTTTTCCAACAGAATGACAGTCTTAAAATATACATCTAACCAGGTCCAGATTGAACTGTACTCCCCTAGCCCCTTACACACTTTTAAAAAATAACTTAAATAACAAATAACTGCACTGCACCATGATTTCTTTGGTTTGTGTCTTCTTGAGAGAAAGGAATTATATCAGATTTCACTCTGTAATCCACTACCTAGCCCAGTGTCTGGCAGCTAGTTGCTCAATAACTACTTGGAAAGGGAATGAAAAGGAACTATGCCCATATATATGTCTGTTAAATAACTCATCAGTCTGACTGAGAATCTGGAGTCTTCATCACTACATCACTTTGCTTCTTATCCCCAGCATGGAGCAGGATACTTGATTCACAAAGTTTACAAAATGAATGAATGAAAAAATGGTTGTTATAAAACAAAGCTACGTTTTAAAATCAAACGCCTAGGTAAAATATTTTCTCAATTTTTCATCAGCTTTTAATAAATGTTCAACTTCTGTTTTGGAGAATAAACCTTTAACTAGGCATGCAAGTTCTTTAGTTTTAAAAATAAGTGCCATGAGGATTTATATATATATTTTTCTGCATAGAATTTATTTCTTGGCATTTTTGCTGCCAACTCTAAATATCCTAGGGTGAAAAAAAGAAGCTTAATTTGTTTCTGACCAATCCAGTAATGGCTTTACTATAAAGACCTATGTGTACTCATTCATTTCATTGTGCTTTAAACACATCTTATTTTGCTTCTTCATAAACAAGGAGTATGACTAAGTAGTGGAAGGGAAAACAGATTCTCCAAAACAAGTCCTTTCAAGGAAAAGAGTCAGAAGGCTGAAGCTGCAAATTCAGTGCAAATCGGATTTAAATTTATTTGGTAGGACAAGAGCCCCTTTCCCTCTTCAAGTCTGTAAGGCTAGACAGTTTCTCCTTCTAAGGATTCAGTGGGTCTGCTCAGATCTGGTTTCAAATCCTGAATTTACCATTTACTATTTGATTGGTCTCTTTTACTGCCTAAAAAATTGAGGGTAATGAAAATTACCCAGTAATGTCGAAAGGCTTAAATAGGATAACATATATTAAAGGACTTAGCACAGTCCTGACATAAAATAAGTACTCATTAAATAGCAGCTATTAGATTATTTTATTATTGTTACTTACTGCTCATTTCCATTGCATATTTAAAATTCACATTTTATTTTATTGTTTTAAAGATTTTATTTATTTTTGCAGAAGAGAGAGAGAGATTGTGAGCACGAGGGGTCAGGGAATGTCAGAGGGAGAAGCAGACTCCTGGCTGAGCAGGGAGCCAGATGCTGGACTAGATCCCAAGACCCTGGGATCATGACCTGAGGTGAAATAAGACACTTAAATGACTGAGCCACCCAGTTGCCCTAAAATTCACAAACATTTTAAATATGAAATTATTACACAGGCAAACTAATACTTAGTTATTCTTCTCAGTATAAATTTAATTTTTAGTAGTAGGTTTAATAATCTAACTACATGTTCATTTAGATGATTCCTAAGATAGTTCTATGAAGTCCACTATCAACATTTCATAGTTCTAAAATTATTGAGAACACATTATAATAATTATAACTTATACTTCCTGATAAAATATTTGACATAGAATCATAATGTACATTATCAAAATACTGTTTTAAAAAGATTGCTGTGTGTGTATGTATATAAATATGTGTATACAAATATATATACACACACATATAATATTAAATGACCCATTCATGAACACTTATATAAGTTACATTTTCAAGGTAAACTCACTACAAGACTTTTTTATCCTATCCCTCTATTATGCTAGTTAACTGTTTTAAAAAGAATAAAGACTTATACATTGTTTTGAGAAACAACACAAAGAAGAAAGAAGTAACATATAGCAACACATAAATTTAAGAGACTTTTGTGGATTTGTAAAAACTCTATTAGAGACTAGATACCAGAATAAGTTGAAGCTTGAAAATAAAACACACATACAAAATAGCTTTTGGATCCTTTAGGAGCAAGGGGGAAAAAAGACATTCCCAGCTGTTTTTGTTAAGATGCTGTAATCTTAGCTTAAAAACAAGAGCAAATGAACAAAAAAAGGTCTTCAACTTTTATATCTTTCGCTTCTTTCTACAAGGGGAATTTTCCTCCAAGTTAGAATGTGCTATGATATGAGCATTGTTAAAAGAATGTAAGTTTAGTAACAACAAGAACAACAAAATGAAAGTGCTGCTTGTTATTTTAACAGGCTCAGAAAAAAAGTACATCACAAGGTAGTAAAAGAATAGCAATCATGACCAAAGAGCTATTGCCGTCAACATTTAAATACACAAGTAAAGCAAAAGAGCTGGCGGAAGACTGTAGGGAGTCTTGATGTTTATAGCTAAGAAAATAGTGGAGTTTAAAAACTGTGAACTATTAATTTGACCTTAATTTGAAGGAAAGTCTATTCCAGACTTTTTGAAATGTGGATTTCTAGACACAAGTAGGTTCATTCAAAACAAATCATGTTCCCACAACTTTTATTTCTATTCTTTTAGCGGATTATACTATATTAATTGATCAAGGCAATGTTCAAAAAATACATATATCAATAATATATTTGGCAAATATCTCCTGATATTCATAAATATAGGATGGAAAATATTCCTGGATTATAATGCATTTAGACAATTCATAGTTTTTTAGGGAACCCTACCTAAAATTAGTGGATATATATATGGGCCTGGTAAATATCTTAGTGACTTGCCTCTTAAGCCATTTTGTTCAATATTTTTTATTAGTGACTCTAAGTAAAATCTTGCTAAAGCCCCCAAACTGGAAAGATTTATATAGGCATTGGATGGTAGAATGAAAGACAAAAACAATCTTACAAAGTGTTTAGATGGGTTGAATATTTCCAGGTTAAATATATCAGGGAAGAATGTAAGATTCTTTATTTAACGTAAAGAAAGAAAGAAAAAAACAAAGAAGAAAAAAAGTTCATGTGAATCAAATCTATAGACATAAAGAGATAACAGGCTGTATGAGCCTACTGTGTATGGCAGCTGATACAATATTTTGTGATATTAAGAGAACCATGATATAACCTCATTTGGAAGAGTGCTCAATTCTGAAAATCAGCTTTAAGAGGGCCATCTGTTGACCAGAGTAATGAAAATGTGAGCTAAACTCCTGGAAGGCAGATTTTAGCTCAGAACAGAAAACCATTTCCTAATGGTTAGATTTTGTAAGAGAGTCTATAAAAATTTCTCAATTAACTCCCTTTTGCTAAAACTGCTTAAGTCGATATTAAAAAATAGTCTGTTAGGATTCACAGAAAGGTTTTTTACTTTGAGCAGGAATTTTTTTCCAGCTTTATTGAAATATAAATGACATATGACATTGTATAAGTTTAAGGTATATAATATGATGATTTGATACATGTACATCCTACAAAATGATTACAATAAAGTAATCCATCACTTCACATAATTAACACGTGTGTGTGTGAGATAAGAACATTTAATACCTGCTATACTAGAAATTTTGAAGTATATAATACAGTATTGTGAACTATAGTTACTGTGCTGGACATTACACCCCCAGCACTCTTTACTATTATAAGAAAGTTTGTACCCATTGGCCAACCTCTCCCCATCTCCTCCACCCCCAGTGCCTGACTACCATCATTCTACAGTTACCATATTTAGCTTGTTTTAGATTCTATATGTATTTTTTAGATTCTATATGTGTGATCATACAGTATTTGCTTTTCTCCTTCTGACTTATTTCTTTTTATTTTAAATTTTAGTCAACGTACAGTGCAATATTGGTTTCTGGAGTAGAATTCAGTGGTCCATCACTTACATACTACACCCAGTGTTCATCACAACAAGTTCTGTCTTTAATACTCATCACCCATCTAGCCCATGCCCCATTCACCTCCTTCCATCAACCCAGTTTGTTCTCTATCACTCAGAGTCTCTTAAGGTTTGTTTCCCTCTCTCCTTTTTTTCTTTTCCCCATCCCCATATGTTCATCTGTTTTCTTTCTTAAATTCCACATTTGAGTGAGATCATATATTTGCCTTTCGCTGTCTGACTTATCTCATTTAGCATAATAAACTCTAACTCCATCCATGTTATTGCAGATGGCAAGATTTCATTCTTTTTGATGGCTAATATTCCATTGTATATATACACCACATCTTTATTCATTCATCAGTCAACGGACATTTGTCTGGCTGTTGTTGATAATGTTGCTATAAACATTAGGGTGCATGTATTCCTTCAAATCCATATTTCTGTATCCTTTGGGTAAATATCCAATAGTGCAATTGTTGGATCATAGGGTAGTTCTATTTTTAACTTTTTGAGGAACATCCATACTGTTAGCCAGAGTGGTTGACCAGTTTGCAGTCCCACCAACGGTGCAAGACGGTCCCCCTTTCTCCACATCTACACCAACACCTCTTGTTTCTTGTGTTGTGAATTTTAGCCATTCTGACAGGTGTAAGGTGGTATCTCATCATGGTTTTGATTTGTATTTCCCTGATGATGAGTGACATTGAGCATCTTTTCATGTGTGTTAGCCATCTGGATATTTTGAAAAATGTCTTCTGCCCATTTATTAACTGGATTATTTGGGTTTTGGGTGTTGAGTTTGGTAAGTTCTTTAGAGTTTAGATGCTAACCCTTTATCTGATATGTCATTTGAAAATATCTTCTCCCGGGGCGCCTGGGTGGCTCAGTGGGTTAAAGCTTCTGCCTTCAGCTCGGGTCATGGTCCCAGGGTCCCGGGATTGAGCCCCGCATCGGGCTCTCTGCTCCGCAGACAACCTGCTTCCTCCTCTCTCTCTGCCTGCCTCTCTGCCTACTTGTGATCTCTGTCTGTCAAATAAATAAATACAATCTTAAAAAAAAAAAAAAGAAAGAAAGAAAATATCTTTTCCCATGCCATAGGCTGACTTTTAGCTTTACTGATTGTTTACTTCATTGTAGAGGGTTTTGTTTTGTTTTATCTTCATGAAGTCCCAATTTCTGCTTTTGTTTCGTTGTCTCCTGCAATGTATCTGGTAAGAAGTTGCTATGGCCAAGGTCAAAGAGGATTCTGCTGTGTTCTACTCTAGGATTTTGATGGTTTTCAGTCTCTCATTTAGGTCTTTCATCCATTTGAATTTATTTTTGTGCATGGTATAAGAAAGTGGTCCGGTTTCATCCTTCTGCATGTGGCTGTCCAGCTTTTCCAACACCATTGGTTGAATAGACTTTTTTCCATTAGATATTATTTCCTGTATTGTCAAAGATTACTTGACCATATAGCTGTGGGTCCAGTTCTGGGTTGTCTATTTTGTTGCATTGATCTATGAGCCTGTTTTTGTGCCAATACCACAATGTCTTGATGACTACAGCTTTGTAATATAGCCTGTAATCTGGAATTGTGATGCCTCCAGTTTTGTTTTTCTTTTCCAGAATTGCTTTGGCTATTCAGGGTCTTTCGTGGTCCTGTACACATTTTAGGGATTATTCTAGTTCTGTGAAAAATGCTGGTGGTGTTTTGATAGGAATTTCATTAAATGTGTAGATTGTTTTGGGTAGTACTGACATTTCAACAATGTTTGTTCTTCCAATCCATGAACATGGAAAGCTTTTTCACTTCTTTTTGTCCTCTTCATTTTTTCCCCTAAGTGTTCTACAGTTTCCACAGTACATAATTTTTACCTCTAATTAAGTTTATTCCTAGGTATCTTATTGTTTTTGGTGCAACTGCAAATGGGATTGATTCCTTGATTTATCTTTCTGCTGCTTTGATACTGTGTATAGAAATACAACACCTTTCTGCACACTGATTTTATATCCTGCAACTTCACTGAATTCATGAATTAGTTCTTCCAGTATTTTGGTGGAGTCTTTTGAGTTTTCTACATAAGAGTATCACATCGTCTGCAAATAGTGAAAGTTTGACTTCTTCCTTGCCGATCTGGATGCCTTTTATTTCTTTTTGTTGCCTGACTGCTGAGGATAAGACTTCCAGTACTATGTTCAATAGTAATGTTTATATTAGACATCCTTGTCTTACTTCTGACCATAGGGGAAATGCTCTCAGATCTTCACCATTAGTGATTATAGTAGTTGTGGATCTTTCATACATGGCCTCTATGATGTAGAAGTATGTTCCATCTATCCCTACTTTGTTGAGGGTTTTTATAAAAAACAATGTACTATGCTTTTTCGGTTATCTATTGACAGGATCCATGTGGTTCTTATACTTCTTTTATTAATGCAGTGTATCACATTGGGTTGACTTGTGAATACTGAACCACCCCTGCAGCCCAGGAATAAATCCCACTTGATCATGGAAAATAATTCTTTTAATGTACTGTTGAATTCAATTTGCTAGTATTTTAAGAATTTTTGCATCCATGTTCATCCAGGATATTGGCTTTTTACTCTCCTTTTTAGTGGGGTCTTGGTCTGGTTTTGGATCAAGGTAATGCCGGCTTCCTAAATGAGTTTGGAAGTTTCCCTCCATTTCTTTCTTTCTTTCTTTTTTTTTGAGAAGAAGAAGTATTAACTCTTTTTAAAATGTCTGGTAGAATTCCAATGGGAAACCATCTGGCCCAGGACTTTTCTTGTTGGGTGATTTTTTTTTTTTTAAAGACTTATTTACTTGAGAGTAGAAAGTAAAAGAAAGAAAGAGAGAGTGAGCATGAGCAGGGGGAGGGGCAGAGGGAAAGAGAGAAACAGACTCCCTGCTGACGTGGGAACTTAACTCGGGCCTTGATCTTAGAGCCCTGGGATTATGACCTGAGCCAAAGGCAGACACTTAACCAACTGAGCCACCCAAGCACTCCTGTTAGTTCGGAGATTTTTGATTATTGATTCGATTTCTTTGGTGTTTATGGGTCTGTTCAAATTTTCTATTTCTTCCTGTTTCAGTTTGGCAGTTTGTAAGTTTCTAGGAATGTGTCCATTTCTTCCAGGTTGCCCATCTATTGGCATATAATTTTTCATAGCATTCTCAGAATTGTTTATATTCCTGTGGATTTGGTTGTTATCCTTCCTCCTTCATTAGTGACTTGATTTATTTGGGTACTTTCTCTTTTCTTTTTGATAAGTCGGGCTAGGGGTTTATCAGTTTTATTAATTCTTTTGAAGAACAAGCTTTTAGTTTCATTAATTCTCTCTACTGTCTTTTTGTTTTCTATATTACTTATTTTGGCTCTAATATTTATTATTTCCTTTCTTCTGCTGGATTTAGGCTTTGAGATTTTTTTCTTGCTTCTTGAGATAGATTATATCAGTATTATACTTACCTCATAGGTCTATCTTTGCTATATCCCAAAGATTTGGGGCTGTCATATTTTCATTTCCATTTGTTTCCATGTATTTTTTTTAATTTCTTAATTTCTTGGTTAATCTCTTCATTCTTTAAGGATGTTCTTTTTTTTTTTTTTTTTAAGATTTTATTTATTTATTTGACAGAGAGAAATCACAAGTAGATGGAGAGGCAGGCAGAGAGAGAGAGAAAGGGAAGTGGGCTCCCTGCTGAGCAGAGAGCCCGATGCGGGACTCGATCCCAGGACCCTGAGATCATGACCTGAGCCGAAGGCAGCGGCTAACCCACTGAGCCACCCAGGCGCCCCTTTAAGGATGTTCTTTAACCTCTATGTATGTGAGGTCTTTCCCAATTTTTTTCTTGTGGTTGACTTCAAATTTCATAATGTTGTGGTCTGAAAATACAAATGGTATGATCTCAATCTTTTTGTACTTGTTGAGGGCTGATTTGTGACCCAGTATGTGATCCATTTTGGAGAATGTTCCATGTGCACTCAAAAAGAATGTGTACTCTGCTGCTTTAGGATGAAATGTTCTTAATATATCGATTAAGTCCATCTGGTCCAGTGTGTCATTCAAAGCCATTGTTTCCTTGTTGATTTTCTATTTAGATGATTTCTATTGAGATGCCCATTGCTATAAGTGGGGTGTTAAAGCACCCTACTGTTATTGTACTATTATCAATGAGTTTTTAATGTTTATTATTAATTGTTTTACATGTTTCAGTGTTTCTAAGATTGGGGCATAATATGTACAACTGTTATATCTTTTTGATGGACAGACCCCTTAATTATGATATAAATGCTTTTCTTCATCTCTTATTTCAGTCTTTGTCTTAAAGTCTAGCTTGTCCGGGGCGCCTGGGTGGCTCAGTGGGTTGAGCCGCTGCCTTCGGCTCAGGTCATGATCTCGGGGTCCTGGGATCGAGTCCCGCATCGGGCTCTCTGCTCTGCAGGGAGCCTGCTTCCTCCTCTCCCTCTCTCTGCCTGCCTGTGTGCCTGCTTGTGATCTCTGTCTGTCAAATAAATAAATAAAATCTTTAAAAAAAAAAAAAAGTCTAGCTTGTCTGATCTAAGTATGGCTACTCTGGCTTTCTTTTGATGTCCATTAGCATAATAGATGGCTCTCTACCCCCTCATTTTCAATCTGCAGGTCTAAAATGAATCTCTTGCAGGCAGCATATAGATGAATCTTGTTTTTTTTTTTAATCCATTCTGATACCTTTTGTCCTTTGATTAGAACATTCAGTCCATTTATATTCAGAGTGATTATTGAAAGTGATAAATTTAGTGCCATTGTGTTACCTGTAGAATTGGTATTTCTTATGATGTTCTCTGGTCCTATCTAGTTTTTGGTACTTTTTTCCCCCTCCACACAAAGAGTCCCCCTTAAAATTTCTTGCAGGGCTGGTTTCCTGCTCACAAACTTCTTTAGCTTTGGTTTGTCTGAGAAACTCTTTATCTCTCCTTCTACTCTGAAATGACAGCTTTGCTGGATAAAGAATCCTGGACTGGGGATGCCTGGGTGGCTCAGTGGGTTAAAGCCTCTGCCTTCGGCTTGGGTCATGATCCTGGGGTCCTGGGATCGAGAACTGCATCGCATTGGGGTCTCTGCTCGGCGGGGAGCCTGCTTCCTCCCTTCTCTCTGTCTGCCTCTCTGCCTACTTGTGATCTCTGTCTGTCAAATAAATAAATAAATAAATAAATAAATAAATAAAATCTTCAAAAAAAAAAAAAAGAATCCTTGACTGCATATTTTTCCCATTCAGCAAGTTAAATATTTCCTGCTATTTTCTTCTGGCCTGTTAAGTTTCTATGGACAGATCTGTTGCAAGTCTCACCTGTCTTCCTTTTTAGGTTAAGGACTTTTTTCCTTGCTGCTTTCAGGGTTCTTTCCTTGAATCTGTTTAGTTTGTCAATTTGGCTATGATAATTGCCTTGTGATGGTCAGTTTTTGTTGAATTTATTGGGAGTTCTCTGTGATTCTAGGATTTTGATGTCTGTCTTCTTCCCCAGATTAGGGAAGTTTTCAACTATAATTTGTTTAAGTAAACTTTCTGCCTTTTTTCTCTCCTCATCTGGGAATCCTATGAAAAGAATGTTCTATCTTAATAAGTCAGTGAGTCCCCTAGGTCTACCTTTGTGATCCATTATTTTTCTTTCTCTCTTCTTTTCAGCTTCATAATATTCTATAATTTCATCTTCTATATCACTGACTCACTCCTCTACTTCATCCATCCTCATTTTTATGGCCTTATGGCCTCCATTTGTGTTTACATCTCAGTTATAGCATTTTTAATTTTGGCCTGCCCAGATTTTAGTTCTTTTGTCTCTCAGCAAGGGACTCTCTAGTGTATTCTCTGCTTTTCACAGTCCAGCTAGTATCCTTATAATCATTGTTTTAAATCCTAGTTCAGACATCTTACTTATATGTGTATTGATTAACCCCTGGCCATGAGTTCCACTTCCCATTCTTTCTTTTGGGATGAATTTGTCCAGAAAAGAAGAAAGAGAAACAAAACAGAACAAAACAAAAAGCCAAAACCCAAAAAAACTAGATCTTGGGTGTGCTTTTGTCTGCTTGTTTAAAGAATCTAGATTCCCAAGTACTATATATATGTACATATGTATATGTGTGTGTACACACACACACACACACACATGTTTTCACATTTTTTTAATCCCTTCATCCATCCACATATACTTAGGTTGCTTCCAGGTCATGACTATTAGGAATAATGCTGCAATGAACATGGGAGTGCAGACACCTCTTTGACATTGTAGTTTCATTTCTTTTAGATATATACCCAAGAAGTGGGATTGCTGGACCATATGGTGGTTCTATTTATAATGTGTTGAGGAACTACCACACCGTTTTCCATAGTGACTGTTCTCAACTTACAATCCCATCAATAGTACACAAGGGTTCCCTTTGCTTTACATCCTCACCAGCACTGCTTATTTCTTCTCTTTTTGATAACCATTTTAATAGCTGTGAGGTAATAGCTCATTGTAGTTTTGATTTGCACTTCCTTCCTTAAAATTACATATGCAACTCCAAACATTGAGCCACCAGAGAAATCAAAGAAGGAATTAACTAGGAAAAGATGATGGCCAAATATTAGAAGAGTAAAAGAACACACAAATCAGCATTTTTAAAATTCAATATTCACAGAGTTATGTTTAGATGAGTGCAAAATGCATTTGGTCAACCACTTCATATTCAAATTTATGTGTGTGGAAGTAAATTTGATCCATCTGTTCCTGAATTATTTTCTCAAACCACCAACATTTTATTTTACAAGAACTGATTTCCAACAAGTCTTATGATATCCCTGACCTCCTGCCAAACTTACTCAAAAAGTCTGAAATATGGCTATTGTACTGAACGCTCTCAAATATGTTATTTTTTTTAATTAAGAGCAAAAAAACAGGCAACAAAGTATTTATCTGCTACATCACCATTCATGCTGAATGGCATGAACAAAAAGGAAAAAGATCAACATAATATCTATTTTTATCATATATATGTCCAGATACAGTATAATACAAATTATCTAGACAGAAAGCCTTGTGTAAGCTGTTTACACATATGCCAGGAGTTTAAAAGGGGAATGGATGACCCAGGACAAATTCATGTCCCCTCTGAAGAATGACTTAAATCATATACATCACCAGTGAAGTTTCTCCATCTACCCCATGGCTGCTCCTCTGTGTTTAGGTTTATCTTTTCCAGTCTACCTCTTCACTTTGTTATTAGGGTTGTCACAGGGACCTACCACTTCTCCAATTCTCCACCCAATGGGCATTGTCATTCTTTCCCATGGCATCACTGACCACCTAGATGCTCATGACTCCCAGACCTGTATCTTTGCTCTGCTTTCACTTCTAAAAGTGACAATTTCTGAATTCTTCCTACTTGGATCATCAATAAGTATCTCAAAATCAGCAATTCCATAAGTACTCAAATTATGAGCCAGAAATTGTAATAATATTTGGCTTCCTTTATTCTCTCCTGTCATTCCCCTCCCTCACCCAGTCATAAAGTCCAGTCTATTCTTTCTCTTAAACATCTCTCTAACCTTGTTCAAATAATTGTATTCTATCACAGCAATTATTGGAATACCTTCCCAGCTGAACTAGCTATATATCCAAATGGACTTTTACAATCTCCACACAACTGTCAGAATGATTTTTCTACAAAGGAAATCTAATCATGCCTTTTTCTGCTTAAAACCCATCAGTGGTTTCTCATCACTTTAGAATAAAGTCCAAACTTCCTAATATTATTACAAAACCCCAAATCATCCAACTCCTTCCTATCTAAAAATCCAAATTATCCAATGTCTTCACGCTTTTCTCTCTGAACCTAACACTGGGGTTCTATAGTTCAATATTTGAGTTTTGTTCAATTTCTAAAAATTTATGCTCTCTAACACCTCAGGACATTTCCACAATTTGTTTCTTCTGATTAAAATCTCTTCTCTCTAGTCCCACTCCACCCAGCTTCCTTGTCCCACCAACTTTCTCTACCCTACCTACCTTTGCTGGTCATGTCATCTTGGATGTCTTCTCCTCCAAGAAGTCTTTCTGGCTCTCTCAAAGCTAAGTTTGATACCCTTGAAATATGCTTCTACCACACTTTTTGCGTCCTTTATGACAGCCTTTATTTAGATCATTGTACTATGGTTGTTTCTTTGCCTGTCTCTTCCAATAGAGTTTAAATTCTCTAGAAGGGTTGGAGTCCATTTCCCAACAGGATGCCCTTCACCTATTATACATGCAATAAACAAGTGTTAATATTGGATGCATTTTAGATCCCTGGTGACAACCTTGCTAAAAAACACAATCTGTCATATAACTGATAAACTGCACTTAAATATGGGTTTTGATTTAATTTTCCTTTTATATCACCATTCATAGGAAAAAATGTTTAAAGACATAAGAATAAATATAAAGCTATTTTTCCTTCTGATACACACACACACACAAACACATACACGCACAGACACACACACAATTTTTTTCTGTTGTCCTATCTGAACTTGATGCTAAATATATTGAAGTATATCTAATTACAGTACTTTTTCCTCGAATAGTTCTTCCATGTGCCTACTATAAATAGTCATTGCTTTTTATACCATGAAATCCTCAAGTAAATTATATATGAGAAAAAAAAATTGAGAAATGGTGCGAAGGTTAAGATTTCCAGGACAGTAAAACACCAAGAGTTGAATACACAGATATTTAATTCTGTCAATCTTTAAAACTGAATGATTAAAGTATCTTTTTTTAAAAAATATTGCTCAGAATTTGAGGTAAATGTTTACAGATGGTCTACTGACAAAAGCCAACTTCTATGTTTTCCAAGACTTTTAAGACTTTTTCTACAAAAAGTTATGTAAAGTAGAGTAGAATTCTAAAGATAGTTCCACTGGCCTTTCTTTCCATTACTAACAGAAACAAATTATTATTAGTGATAGGATGCTCTCTCTTGTTTAAGCTATGAAAATATTATCATGTTGTTATAGGTACCCACATGTACTTAATGTGTACGATGACACTTTGTAACTTTAAGGAATATATATACAACTAAAAAAGGGACATTTGCCTTTTTTTATAGAACATTCTCATTAAAAGGAGATTGCTGTTTTACTTTATGTCATTTTACAATGGTCTACTCATAGTAGAATTACTCAGATAAAATTATTTTGAAATTCACAGTGGTATGTCTACATAGTTGAAACACAAAATAGTTTGGGAAAAAATTAAAGTGTTTTTCAATAGAAGATATCAAATAGCATGATTAAAAACTAAGCAGAATTAATGAGGCATTGTTGATTTTGGCAGTTAGTATAAAAAAAGAGGAAATATTCTATGAAGTGAAAAGACTACTAAATATACTAAATATTCCAAATACTGCTAAGCAGCTAATTCTTTTCGAACTCCAGTGCTACTCAGACCCAAGTTCTTAAGTTGCCTCAAAATGTTCTGTCATTACTGTTCAGAGTGCTTGGCCTCTGAATAATGTTTTCATGTTCACCTCAATCATTTCTCCTCATCTTACTTTTAAGGCACCTTGTTATGGAAATCATCTGGGGTATCTGCTAAAAGTATCTTTGTGATATCCTATGTGACCAAATAATGAAAATTTTAGTGTTTGAAATTGGTTAAGAGCTGAATTATTCAAATCCTAACTATTTTTAAGTTTATTAGGCCAAAATAATAAGGAGCACATTGTTGGGAAGATAATAAGTGTTAATTAAATAATGACTTGATTGATTGTCCACATTGCCTGAAACATCTGATAATTAATTTTAAATAAATCTAAAAAACTGATGCAAAAATAAAATATATAATTTATAATCAGTTCTTTAGGTAGTTCTATGAAAAGGAGATAGAAATTTTTAAAAATTGGATTTACTAAAACAAGTGTGGATGATTAAACTGATGTCAATCCCCACCCCCTCCTGAAAAAAAAATTAAGAAACATGCATTAAAGGAATCAATTTCTTTTCCTGGAGCAAATGTGTGAAATCTAACCTCCAAATAGGCAGAAAAATTTTACCAATGATTGAAAATCACAACTGATAAGATGATCTAACAGTTCTTTGGACCTCATGTAAGCTGGTAGGATAAAATGTTTTATAAGAGAAACTAAGTTTATAAAAATCAAGAATACTAATGAAAAGCAGACTTCTGAGGTTTTAAATGATCGGATTTTTCTGTTCTTTTGCTGTGTTTGGAAATGGCAGCAGAAATGATGAAATATAAGCATAATAGTAGTTTGGAAGATTTCTAACCCCTCTCACAAGACAATTACTGGTCAAGAGTTCTTAATAAACCAACATGATCCAATTTGTGTTTTCCTTGTCATCTCCTTCACTATTTCCACATAGACTACTTTGTGCCTGATTCTCACCTAAAAATGAACAATTTTGTAGGGGGCTCTGAGACATAAAAACCTATATGGTAATGAGGTTGTGTCTCTACTTCTATCAATTAAAAGTGGAAAGCTAGAAATAATATTGAAAGAACAATACAGCTGTGTGAATCTTGGCACAACAGGATGAAACTATTTCTGTTTGCTTCTTTTCCCCATGTCCCTTTCCAGTGCATATAAATTCATTGCTCTGGTGGTTTTAATTTGGGCACCAGTTTTGACTAAATCTAAGAGCTCAAAGAAAAACACAGCTGAAACCACTGCCTAGTGGCTTAACTCACAGCCCCAAATGATAGGCCTCCAACAGAGCCCAGCAGGCTTTCAGCAAAAAGGCTGCTGACTAGAGCTCATTTTGCAAAGTAGAGAGTTTGATAATAAGTCAGGAAAAGAGGCTTCACTATAGCTGTCTTAGATTTTGCACTGTTCTACTAAAAAGAAACAGTGAGTGTCCTCGTTCTCTACTCTATGTAAGAAATACATGATAGATTTCTCTGGCACTTTAGACCGACTGATTCTGTGCTAATAGAATGCTAAAACCACAAGGTAATGACACATACAAAATGAAGACCTGAGTTGTGCATGGCAATTTTTTTCACTCGCAAATGATTTATCTTATTCAGTCCTGAAGACTCATGGGTCAGTGACTGTTTTTGAACTAGTGGACCTAAAGCCATCCATAGAATTTCTGTCTTTAACTCTGTCTTTCTCTGTAAGGCACAGGCACAAATGATCTCCTCAACAGTTGTGATCTAAGAGTCTTTGGAAAGAAAGATGTTCTACCTTCAAATATGTTAGATACCAAAATAGAGAATCTGCTAAAAGGTGATCATTTAGATTTCACTGCTGTTTTCAGAGATTTGATGGTAAATTCCTTCTGAGACTGTCAAAGATAGCACCAATGTCCTTGTGATTAAATCTCTAGGGCACTTCAAAAAGAAAGCTATAAATAGCTTTCCTCTATTGCTACTCCTCTACAGAACAAAATTAATTTTTTTCCCCACAAATTAGTGCTAGGAAAATTTTAAAAGAAAAGTTGATTGCAAATACACTAAAGATCTAGGACAGTATCCCAGTTTTCTGCCAAAGCAGGTAACACCACTTATTAGACAAGGAGTGTAACATGTAACTGTTAAGATATGCTGAGCAAGTCTTCAATTTTATTGCTCTACTCCCACACAATCACCAAAATCTCTGGATTCTCTCTCTGTTCTCCTGCAGTGGCCCTCTGCCAGTGGCCAAATAGGACTTGTCAGCCTTTCACTCTGAAATGTCTCTGATCTCTGTAGGTTGCTCTGCAGGTCTTGATGCATTCTGTAATTTATCTTGCTTTTCTAGTTCTAATAAATGCTATCACTGACATGCTGTGAACTAGTACATACTACCCCAAGCAAAACCTCAAAGTTTAATATTAAAGCAGGTATTTTTGTTGTTGTTGTTCTGTTTATTTTCCTAGCTCTGTGACTATCCCTTATAATTTATATTGTCTCTTAGTAAACATCCTCTAACAGCCCAGACTCTCAATGGCTGTGTCCCTGGTCTTAATGCTTAGTTTTATGAAAGTTGGTTTTTACCACCTACTTATATGACCTTGCCAGCTTGTACTGTAATCTGAATTCCCAATCCTGGTCTTTAGGGCTGAATTGCCTCTCAGAACTCTATCTGCTGACATTGTTCAAGTTTAATCTTGAACAAAAACGCTGCCTCTACTACCCACTTCACACTCTGTAACCTTCTGCTTGTCCACATGTTAACTCATAATAGCACCCTCACTGCTTCTCTGATCAGTGTCAGACTCTGGTAATAGGTCATGCATTGATCACACAGCCTTGCTTAATTATCTTATTGTAGGCCCTTGACAAAATAAATACAAATTTTACCTTATTTAATCATACCTGTTTACTTGCCATTCATAAATCAGTACCTGTATTTTTCTAATAAAGTGAAACATAAAACAATTGCAAAGCTCAGAGGTAATTTCAAAGAAAAATATTTTAATGTAGAAGGTTTTTTTCCACATCATTTATCAATTTGGGTATGCTTTGCATACATTTCCTAGAGTGTGAGTCCCAGAACACATCTGACTGCAGTTTCAACCAGATTGTATTATAGCAGTCAAATATTTTCCCTTGACTAACTTTAAAAAGGAGAGAATCAAAAACATTCTCTCTGAATGTTCAGAGAAGCTTCCCATAGAGAAGGAAGTACATTCTGATTTTAAACAAAAACAAAAACCACAGCTAAGCCTTTCATAATCCAGCAACACACATGGGTTGGATGTGAAAATAAGCTATCTTTATCTGAATACTTTGAATTTTACTGAGGCACTTGATGGGAAAAGATGCAGCATTCACTTCAATACTATCTCAACAGGATAGAAAAAAAAATGGGGGAAAAACATGTGCATGAATGACACTTATTCTGCAATTTTCTGTACTCAATTTATTAGTGTTCCTGAAAAATGGGAAAGAATAATTTAGAAGTTGGCCAGTCTGTAAAGTCTATGCAATTATAGTCTTTACTCTCTTGTTAATAGATTAGTAGAAGAGGTAAAAAATCAACTTTTTGCAACATTTACTACGGCAGCTGGAATACTGTGGTTTAACGAGGGGAATTTTTCAGTACAGAACTACCCAGGGAAAAGTGGTAAGGTTCATAAGAGCTGGTCCTGGTTTTTCTTGGTAACTAAATATCATTACCACATGACCTGCAGTATTTCCATTGATGAACATTTTTAAAAATTAA
The DNA here is from genome assembly GCF_020171115.1 of Neogale vison. NCBI lineage: Eukaryota > Metazoa > Chordata > Mammalia > Carnivora > Mustelidae > Neogale > Neogale vison. Next base: position 77,695,197 of record NC_058093.1, read on the forward strand.
AAAAAATTAGTTAAGACATTATTACTTTGTCTTCATGGCTTGTAAACTTATATGACCTCTGTTTTTCAGTTCAAACTTTGCTGTGAAGGCATATGAAATTCCTACAGATACATTAGATGAGTCTCACTGCCTCAGAAAACACATAGAAAAAATTTTTTAATAAAAAATTTGACTAGCATATAGGAGTGAATGTTGACAAAAAAATGACCTCTTCATATCTATTCCCACTCTTCAAATATATTCAAGCCATCCATTTTTGGATATAAGATGCATATGAAATAAGTCAGGTTTAGTGAAGACAGATGGTTAATATTTGTTGATTTGTTTAAAGTTTTTTTTATTTATTCATTTGACAAACAGAGATCACAAGTAGGCAGAGAGGCAGGCAGAGAGAGAGGAAGGGAAGCAGGCTCCCCGCTGAGCAGAGAGCCCGACTCAGGGCTCCATTCTGGGACCTGAGACCATAACTCAAGCCGAAGGCAGAGGCCTTAACCCACTGAGCCACCCAGGTGTCCCTGGATGGTTAATATTTTATAAAACTTTAAAAACTGTGATAATACAATAATTTATACTCTATTATATTTTTATTATATTTTTTAAAAATTATAAAGCATCAATTATAGATTGATGATTTTAATGATAAATTTGGTAGAAAAAGATTAAGTGACACACAAATTTTAGCAAAATATATAAAAACTTTACTTCGTCTTCTTTTTATTTATTTGTTTTTTTTCTTTTTGGTTCAGGGTAGTCCAGTAAAATAGTATGATCTCTCTTCCAGGATTTATTTTAAGGGATAGTTTTGAATAATTACAGTTTAATTATAATATGCTTATTATTTTATAATAAATAATTAATATAATTAATTAATTTATACAGGTGTCAATGACCTCTGCTCCTACAATCACTGCCTTTAGAAGGATCTGTCTATAAAAGCACTTAAATTGCTAAATATGGGGCAGAGGCAATAGTTTTTCAATTATTAATAAAAGTTATGGAAAGTGCTATAAGTTAATGGATAGAACACTTAATTACACATATCACAAAACACCTAACTGATAGGAAATTAAGAATCTTGGATTGATATTTACCCAGGTTTTTGTTAATGTAACATAAGCATTCAATTTATCATAGAAATAAACCTACACAGCAGAAAACTTGGTGGTGTCATGGTGTGGTGACCAACTAGAATATGGGGGTTATGCACAAAATTTTTCTAGATTTTAAAATTCTTTTCACTTGACTTTATAGCCATTTTCCTAAGTAGAGAAATATGTACTAGTTAGATCATCAAGTGACAATCTTAAATATCCCTACAAGGAGATGATCCAATAGAAACCTCAATGTGGACAGCAAAGAGACATTTAAAAGATGCCATTCCAATGTTCATTCCTGAACCTTCCTTTGGTAAAGACAGTAGGGATGAGAGAATCTGATTTTTCTTAATCTATTATTCCAACAAAGTCACAGGCAACTAACAGCTTAAAGCACAGTTTTTATGGCAACTGCGACAAAGAAGAAAAGCTATGGAAACTGAATTTATCACATTGCAGTTAAATGATGGAGGGTACACACTAGATCAAGTGGGTGCCACAGACCACGAAAGCAATTCAAAACTGATATTTATAATAAAACTCTGCAGATGCTTTAGTTGGCCAGAGCTCTCGTTCCATGCCAAATTGGTGAGATAAAATAAGAATCAGTGAAACAAACCTACAGTCTTAGCCACAAAAAGAAAGTATTAGGAAATCTCAATTTCCTTCCTCCTGTTTGAGCAGGCATATTTGGCTCTAACTCTCTCTTTTAATAGTTATGTTTAGACAATGCCAAAGGAATGCCTTGATAAATAAAATAATCTAGCTAGGGGTGTGTGTGTGTAAGAGTGAGACTTGTCATCACACACAATAGGATTGAATTTCACAAAAACACCATTATTGTCTGTGAATTCTATTGAACTGGACGATGACTGGCCCCACTACTTTCCTATGACACTCCCATATGAATAAAACAAATGTGAGATCATTGCAACAACACAGCAGAATCTTGCTTCGCTGCTTCAACCTGCAATTTTGTAAACTGGTTAATATGAAATTATTACATTTTAGGATTAGTTATTTCTGCTTTTGTATTTTGGTGTGAAATAACTGAAATCGCAAAATATGCAGTTTTTCTTATGTGCTAGTATTTTCAGTAAACTCAAATGATCATATAATCATATAACAAACACGTATGATTCCAATTCGTTGTCAGGTGACTAAAATAGACTAAATTTTTGTCAGCTAATTAGAACAAGCCTCAAATGAGTGAAGTGGGAAAAAAACCATATGTTTGAATTCTAAACAAAATGTAATTTATGTTTCTTTTTTTGATACTCCCCCAAAATTCAGAGTAGAGAAGAAATATAAGCTATTTTGGAGTCATGCAAAACAGGCTTGTAATGTAAAACAAAATTCTGTGTTTTTTTAAAAAGGACTTTTATCTGGCTAACCTAATCTGTTTAAGACAAATATTAATAAGAAAAATGAACCAAGAAGAATAAAAACCTTTTTCATTGACTTATACAACGAATGAAGTCTACACAGTTGCCTTGGAAAGACACTGTTTTAGTTTGTGTTTTAGTCATACAGCAGGAAAGCACAAGGCTGAATGACTAGATACCATTTTGTCCTTAAAGCAATAGGTTCTGAGTCCTGCGCTGAATTCTGAAAACTCCCAGGGAGTAAACAAAATATTAAGAAACACCACTGGTCGGAGTGCCTGAGTGGTACATTAGGTTAAGCCTCTGACTCTTGGTCTCAGCTCAGGTTGTGACCTCAGGGTCTGAGATGGAGCCCAGGGTAATCTCCAGCTCAGGGTGGAGTCTTCTTGAGCTTCTCTCTCCCTCTACTTCAGTTCCCTCCCCTCTGTATTCTCTAAAAGAAATAAACAGATTAAAAAAAAAAAAAAAGAAAGAAAGAAAGAAAAAGAAAAGGAAAGGAAAGAAACACCACTGGCATTTAACAATCCAATGGATCATAATACATGCATTGTTGAAATGGATCATATTTGACATTTACTTAAAAGATGATAGCAAAAGATTTTGCATTGATAGAATTGCTCAACTTAGTATAGTCACAGCTATCTGATAATCACCCAGATACTTCCAGTGATTCTATCAAACAATTGTGATTGCTGTCCTCAGCCAATAATTTGTTTGCCTACCCCTATAAAGGGAGGGTAAGTTTATTAGAAGGTTTCATAACTTCTAAAAATCTAGTACTCAAAACATTAAATTAGAATGAATAATCACTATTATTCATTCTAGCTGCTTATCTATCCATACCCATATCCATACACTATTCATTCTAGCTGCTTATCTATTTTTTATTTTTTAGATTTATTTAATTAATTTATTTGCTGTTTGTCTATTTTGGTCTCTTGCTATATGAAATACCACTGTGACCTTACATAGAAATTTTACTACATATATGTGTTTCTATGTATCCACATGATACACATAGTTTTTCATTATGAAAGTAACGCAGGTTCACTAGAATAAGAATCAGTGCAGATAGAGAGACAGAACGAGTTACTGAATCATCGAGAGGTACCACAGTTACAATACTGACTATATCCTATGAATACACAGGCATTTCCCTATCGCCTCTCTCCAGATAGTTTATCTATACTTCATGAAATAAAAGTTACATATGTATAGTTTTGAAATCCTTTCAATCTACACAGTATATGTTTTCATGTCAGTAAATGCAGATCTGTATCACTGTCTTCAGGCAGTTATTCTTTGATGAACTCATTCAGTTTTCGGACCACGGACTCAGTCTCTCAGCTTTGGCACTCATCTAAGAGGCAGGAAAGGGTAACTGGGCCAGTAAGTCAAGAGGCGGGGAGACCCACCCTCCCCACACACCATGGCGGCTAAAGTGGGGGAGGCAGCGGGAGGCAGGCTCTGGAGCCGGCGCACCCACACAAGTCAGCAGCGGCTGTGCTTTTCCCCAGTACCCCCCACTCTCTTCACCCTTACCCGCAGTGCCCACGCCCATTCTGGCTCCAGGAGATGGACAGGAAAAGTTTGAAACTGAAGTAATCACAACGGATAGCTCGCTTCCGGGTGGCCTCCCCAAACACGCGCGGACAATTTTGTACGGGAGGCATTCTTCCTGATTCAGTCTAGAGATCGGCGGCAAAAGAGCTTAGTGGAAAAACTGGCATTTTCACCCTCTGGTGGATCTGAGCGAAGGTCAAGTTCTGCTTACCTTGGAAAAGCGCGGGCTCTTCTCTGTGGCCCTGCAGGCGTCGAGAGCGCCGCGTGCGCCGCATCTGGGACGGTAGAGGCCGGCACACCGCGGCAGGTTTGTTGTGCGCGTGCTCCCACACTCCAGGCTCACTGGGGAAGACGCAAACACCTGTCCATCTGAGCGGGAGGCCCTCCATAGGCGGCCCGACCCAGAACCGCTTCTCCCCGAGGGGATTCCTGAGGCCGCTCACCGGGAGAACACAGTGGGTCTCCACCGTTTCTGTGCCACAGAAAACACAGCGAAGACGGATGGTGAAGCCCCTTCATTCCTCACAAACTACTAACCACACCCCAAACCCCACCGGGCGGGCTGGGGTGCGTCGGAGCATGCGCAGCTGGTGCAACGCGCCAGGAAGTACCTCCCGGGAACCCGTTGGTCCTGGGCCTGTGAGGAGGCTGAGGAAGCGAACAGATCGGTATTAATAGTCCATTGCCAGAGGTTGCAGGCTGGAAAACGACTTGCACAACGTCAGCCCGGGCCCTGCCGGCTCCTCAGCACGGGAGTGTCAGCCAGGCTCTACGTCTGTATGCTCAACAGGCACCACTGCGTGCCCACCCCCCCAGTAACAGCCCCCCTTCCCCAAACACGCACGCACACAGCTACGGAGACACGGCCCTGGAGAGGTTCATGTGCGTCCATGCCTGGGCCGACCCTGGAAAGGTTCGAGGCAGGGTGGAAATCATCCCGAAGAAATTCAGTTTAATGGCTGGAATGTGTGGGTGGTGGCGCTGGAGCGAACCAAGGCGCCGTTGCTGTCCATGCTCATGCTAAACCTGGAGTGCAGACTCATCTTCCAGGTTGTAGGGAGGCAGGTGCTGACGACCCGTTCCAGAAAGTTGCCCCCGGACCTGTGCATACTCATGTGCAATGCGAAGCTAGAAAACAGCCAGAGAGTTGTTTCTGAAATGTTCTGCGGGAAGCCTGCAGTGGCAGCTCCAGGGGATTTGACTGACCTGCTGACTCTCAAGCCCTCCGGCTGCATTGTGGAGCGGAGACACACACCTGTGCAGGACATCTGGGTTCTTCTGGTGGGAGACCCTCCAAGATCCCACCCAGATAAGAGCTTTAGACAGAGCCCATGTTGAGGCATGTTTCTTTGGATGTGAATTTAGTGCCAAAATTCCTACGCGGTGCAAAGTCTAGGACTTTTTTCTTAAACTTGACCAAATTTATTGCCACTGAGCACAGCTCAATATCCTGCCTTCAGTATTAAATATGCCACTCTGGAATAAAATGTTTACCTTCCCACTGAAGCAAACATTAGGATAAAGTGCAAGAAGGTTAAACGCAACCTTCTGTAGGAAAACCAGGTTAGTGTTCCGACCTCTCTCCTGTGTTCCCCGAGATTAGCAGCTACCATTGTGACAACCAGCACCAGACTGCCTCCTCACAGGGACTGGAGGGCCAGTCAGCCCTGCCCAGCCTAGGGCAGGGTTTCTTACAGTTGCTGGCTGGAGTAACTGCAAAGCCTGTGAACATTTTAAAAGATAGCAGACTAAGTTTCTACATGTCTGGATGTTTCAGGAGAGTTGAAGTCAGATGGCTTTGGCAATATAGGATAGCTTTGTGATTTGCAAGTTTGAACGATCAACCCTTCCCCTGTCAGGGGACCCAAATGGAAATCCACATTGACCACTTCCAGTAGTTGCGATGCTGCAGTAGTTCTTGGGACCTGGCAGTCAGGGATTGCACCACATCTGGCTGCAGTTTGGTTGGAGAAGAGCATCTCCAAGTCCCATTTTTTTTTCCTTTTTTAAGTAGGCTCCATGCCCAGGGTGAAGCCCAACTTGGGGCTTGAGCTCATGACCCTGAGATCAAGACCTGAGCTGAGATCAAGAGTGGGACAATTAACTGACTGAGCCACACAGGTTCCCCTTCAAGTCCCATTTTTTGAAATGTAGAGAAATCCAGCCTCTGCAGTACAGATAAGAGAGAGAGAGATGTTTTAAGGAAGTCAACTAAACATTTAAATGTTAAAAAAAAATGTCAAGATCCATGTAGAGTATGAAAGAAACTCAGCCTAGAGGTCCTTCACCCATTGAAGGGCAATACATGAGTACCTCTTACTCCTCTCTCCTCCCCCTCACATTTCCTTTTTAAAGAGATAGCCTACACATTTCCCTAGGTTTGTTATAAGAAATATTTCTGACAAAGTAACATTCTTTACAGGGGCATATGGAAAAGAGGGTGCTGCCAGAGTGATAGGACAGAATGGAAAAGGAGCTTTGTTCAGCTTAGTGCCCAGCTTGGGAAAATTTGACAAGCTACAGTGAGCAGACTGGCAACAAAATTCACAAAGGAGATTGTTTAGGCCTTAAAACTGTGAGGTTGATGACACCAACAGTTGGTTCAAGAGCCATTTCCCTGATTTCCTTTCTGGATTACTGGAAGGAGGGCAATTTGGAATTTCAAGAGATATGCCTTTTTTTTTTTAAGGGCTTTTTAAAATTTTTTTTTATTTTTTATTTTTTTAAAGATTTTTTATTTATTTATTTGACAGAGAGAAATCACAAGTAGACGGAGAGGCAGGTAGAGAGAGAGAGAGAGGGAAGCAGGCTCCCTGCTGAGCAGAGAGCCCGATGTGGGACTCTATCCCAGGACCCTGAGATCATGACCTGAGCCAAAGGTAGAAGCCTTAACCCACTGAGCCACCCAGGCGCCCTAATGCTTTTTTTTTAAACTTAGGGAAAAGATTATCTCAAAAGAAAACCATCTCCTTCTGCCACCTTTCCCTAAGCCACAGAGATTAAACAAACATAAGGCAGGGCACCTGGGTAGCCAGGCATCTGCCTTTGACTCAGGTCATGATCCTGTGGTCCTGGGATCAAGCCACACACAGGGCTCCTTGCTTAGCGGGGAGTCTGCTTCTCCCTTTCCCTCTGCCTGCCACTCCCACTGTTTGTGCTCTCTGTCTCTCTGTCAAATAAATAAAGTCTTTAAAAAAAGAAGGAGATTATTTAATTATTTTTATCAAATTGCCAAAAATGTTAATATGCATATTATAAAGAAGAAATCATCTTTCTAATGAAATATTTCTACTTCTTTTGCAGAAATAGATGACAAGAAGGTGACCAACACCCAAGCCGAAGTAAGTTTTCTTATATTTTGTATAAATAAGCATTCAAATCAATTAGAAACATAATTAGGTAGGCTTAATGTTTTATTAAATACATCAGAACAACTGATATAAAAACTACTTTGCTTTTCCTGACTGAAGAAACAGTAAAATGGGGTTGTTAATTCTCTGCCTCTGTGCTACTTTTGTTCTCGACCTATGAAATGTCAACCCCTGAAAAACCTTGTAAAATAAACCTTTGCTTTATGTGACAAGATAATAGTATTGATATTTTTAATTTAGTGACTAGTTGTTTATGACCAACTACAGGCTAGCGCCTGCCAATGTTGGAGTCCTAGAGCAAGAAAATGGGGAGCAGGTGCCTCTTAAAGTGTCTTCTGGTATGTGAAGCCAAGAGAAGACCTTGAGGCTAGAGGTTAACATACACATGGGGGAGTTCAGATGGAAAATAGGAACCAGGGGAAGCTTGTGGAGCTGATAACATAAAATATATTAGATACAAGGAAGTGAGTAAATTATGCTCAAAAATAGAACAACTATTGACCAGTCTGCAGACATATGAGTCAATTCCGTGGCTGTATTAGTTGGGCATAGAGCAATACCCAGAGGAAAATGTAGAAAGAACAAAATACCAAATAGTATCTCTTGAGATTTTCTAAAAATTTAATGAGATTGTGTATGTGAAAATGCCTTGACAACTGAACTCTTACATACATATAAAGCAGTTTTTATTGCTTGATGAGTTTTACTATGTGGTACTAAACAAACTTTTCTGTAGGATTAATTTTCTACTTGATATTTGAGTGTGTATGTGGAAATAAACTGTGAGAAATCCAAAAAGTTATTACTTTTTGAAATCAACCAGATGAGACTGAATACAGTAAAGGGATGCCAGAAATATCAATTATCCACACGTTGAACATTAACATAGTGTCACTCTGTCTATACCTGTGCATAATGAACTGCTGGTACTGAAACATTCTGTCTTGGAGAAATTTGCTTGTACTATTTGTTTGGCTGATATAGATTTAACAACTATTGGTTGAATTTTTTTTTTTTTACTTTTTAATGTATTGTTTTTGCATCAAGCAAGTGTATCTTGATGATACTTTCAAGGGCAAATAACCTTTAGTGTGTATAAGGGAAGGTACCTTAAATTCTATGTACTGTCAATGAAGCAGTTTCTAGTTTTTCCTAGAATAATTCCCAAAAAAAGTCTTGTAAATATTTATTCCTAACCTTTTCAAAGCAAAAATGATCCAGACATGAAAGCTCATTGATTAAGACCACTGCCTTTGCCACATTGAAATATAAATCAATACACTATGAAAAAGGAAACTTTGACATAATCTGATTGGGATGTAGACCACATATATGTATTTTATCATAATAAATAATATTATTTATATATTCATATATATATGATTAGTTTGTGGTTTTAACCATGACATGTGTTTTTTGTTCCAATTTTTGTGATTTTTATTGCAAAAATTCTCTCATCAATCATTCAACCCTGATCTAGTGTATGTAGGTGAGAGTATTACACACCAGTTTTGTTAGGAAAAGACTTATTTATCTGTTGAAAATAGAAGAGAATATTATCTCAACATTGTAATTCCAAGTAAATGTAGATGTTAACTTGAACGTATCAATTCCAGAAGTTTATAATTGATATTACATACCAAAGCTCTCATTATCTAACCAGAACCACTCAAAACTCCTATGAGCAGGTATAGCTATCCCATGGACATAGCTTTTGGAGTGTACATTGCTCTGGAGTTGTGTTTTTTTTTTTCCTCAAAAGAGATTGGTGTCTCTTTTTTTCTTTCTTTTAAAAATAAATGAATGATACTAGGTGACAAAAAAGAGTAATTTCAAGACTGCAATGAAGAGTTTTATGATAAAATCGCTTTATATATCTCTTAAAACTGTGCTGTCAGTGAACATGTCTGTAATTTCTCATTGATTTGAGTTATATATCATAATAGGGAGAATCAGAAAGCTATTTGAAATATGGCACAGTGTTTATTTCCCTCACAGGGCTAATTTTTATTCAAATAATGCTTTTCCTCTTTGCTCTTTGTCCACAGTCACAAAATGCATCCCCAAAGCAAAGGAAGCAGAGCGTGTACACACCACCAGCCATGAAAGGTACTGTTCAGGTACTGTTTCGGGTTGCTGTGAGTGTTGAATTCATGGCTGGCAGTCTGCCTGTTTTCTTGACCAAATGCTTGATTATAAGCTGATCTAGTCTGAGCTCTACAACTTAATAATGAGACTTTTGATAAGATATTTTATCCACTTATAACTTAAGTTTCATCAAGAGTAAAAAGGGTAGCTAAAGAAGGAATAAGTAGAGATGTCTCAGAATTTCAGTCTGGAAATTTTCATTTTCCGAGATAATGACAAAGATTTTTCTTTTACTCTTCCTCACATATTTTCTTGAAGGGATCTTTGCAGAATCCCTAATTACTCTTGTCCATGGTGCCAGACCATTGCTATTTTTTTTATTAGTGAAGTAGAATAACTTGAATTGGGGGCAAATTTAATGTAAAGTGTTGCCTCCTTGCCTTGTGTCAAGAGTAGTTCTAAGAAACCCAATCAGCCAGCTACTTAGCTGTTTATATAACAGCTATTCAAATAACAACTAAAAATGCCAGCTCAGATCTTGGCACTTTCCCAGATTTCTCCCCCAAAACTAGAACTGCTAAAAGAATATCTAAGTATGTTAGAACTTTGACTGACACCAGATCCAGGGAAAGCCTCTTTTCTTTCTCACACAAAAATGTTCCTGACATGAGGCAGAGTGTGCTCGGTCCAGCAGCTCCTGTTCCAGTCTGTCGCTTGGGCCGTTGGCCCAGTGGCTCATCAAGCTCAGTTTCAACCACAGGAGAGGCCAGATGAGCAGTTTCCTCTGGAGTCTGGAGAGATGTCTACATTGGGAGTGAAATTTTCCACTCTGTGTTCTCTCTAGATGTGAGGCTTTTTCCAGGGAGGTAGAATATAAATGGACACATTAATAACTGCTTTTGGTAAACTTCCTTCCTGTGTAGCTATAAAATACCATGTTTGTTTGTTTGTAAGACTGCAGTAAATAATACGGTTATCAGTATTGCACTTTATTCCAGGGTAATTATTGAGAGTATCAGGCTTCCCTCTCCAAGGATAAATATCATTATTTGAAGATATATTTCCTATTGCAAGCTATCTTGTATTTTTAAGACACAACAGTTTTGGCATGAATGGGAAAGAGTAAAAGATATATGTTCACTATTTAATGATTTCCTCTGTTCTATTTTAGGATGGCTTAACTAAATAAAGTAATACTGTTCTCCTGTCCTCAGAGGATAATAATATTATTTTTAAAGGAAATTCTTAAAATGAAAGCCCCAAGGGCTTTCATTATATTTAGCTCTCAAATATCATAAGAATGTGGGATCCTAACATTTAGGGAAGTTAGTCATATTGCATATTTTAACATGTGACCTTACTTTACTACTGTCTGTCCCTCCAAGATGGCCATTCAGTGACAGTCATTTTGGTCATGAGTTAAAGGCTTGGGAAAGCACAGTAATTCTTTCAAGAGGCTACCAGGGTGTTATTACAAGCCACTTAGGCCCTCATTTATAACCAGTAAATACCCGGATAAATCTCCGGCTTCTGATATATTAAAAAAAAAAAAAAAAGGGTGGGAAGAGAAAAAAAAAGCCAAATCCACATGTTTTATTCAGTCTACCTGTCCCCAAGAGCTAGAAATGAATATTTCAGACAAAATTAAGCTATGGTAACATATGGTGCATTGTGAGCACATTAAGAAGCTTCAATCATAAGAAAGATTAATTAGCATAGGAAATGTTATTGAGATGCTAAATACAATAATACAATTGCTCTGAAATGTGTAATTCTTCAAATTGCAGTGGAACATCATTATACATTATTGAGTATAAAAAAAAAGTTTGCTGGGAGAGCAAAGCCTCAGCAGATGTGATTAACTAGTTCTAAAAAAATTACTCTGACAAAAAGGCCAACTAGGACTTCATGAAAGACCCAGCAAATAACTGGTTAGTAAAACAAAGCAAAATACAACAAAACAAACAAAACAAAAACAAACTGGCCAAATTCCTTCCTTCTCCCTTCGTTTGCTCAATTGTGAGGAATTACCAGGTACAGAGACCAAAGTGGCAGGAAGGGAGAGATGCTACATACCACCTATTTCTATTTCAATTAATGCATGGACAGATTAGTCTCCTCTCTCCTAAGTGCATTTAATTTTTCTCTTTCAGTAACAGTGGTACTTGTGTCTCTACCAGGTTTCAGGAAACAGAGACATGTCCAGGTCTACTTATCCAAATGCTTCTGTTTTTCTAGTTTTAATTTTTCCCATTCCCCTTCCCTCTGGTCAAAGAGGAAAATATGATTTGGTAAATTAATTACCATCCAGAATGGTGCATCATTTGGGCTGAGTTCTTAAGAGATCATCTCAAGGACCACGGGAATCATTGGGTGGTTGCCTTTTAGGGCCTGGTACTTGGATCAATTAGTTTGTGGCCAAGGTGGCAGCACCATCTGATACAAATATGGCAATGTAAAAAGAAGAATCTTTATATGGCTCTCTTCCTTCAGAGGTGTTTCATGGTTTGTCCAGCACATTTATTCTTAGAATGTAATAACAGATTTAGTACTTGGTCTGGCTGTCTTTCTATTCATAACATTATAGATATTCAATGTGTTCAAGGAGCTTAAATGTTAACTAGTCAAGTGATGACTGAATTTTTTCCACTGCATCTAAACTCAGGGTATTATGCTGGCTATGTCCTCTTGAGGATTCCAGTATATTAGGCCTAGGGTAGAGACAGATAATCAAAAGTTCCAAGTGATTCTGCTGCAGCAAGTCCAAAGATTGACCAGACTCAAATATCCAATCACCTACCTAACATGTCTCATGGAGATCAAAGAGATAATGAGATCAAAATTAATATGTTCACGACTGACTTTTGAATCTTCTCAGCATCAAATCAGTTTGTCTTGCACTGTTTCCCTTCTCAGCAAGTGGAATATCCATCTGCTTAAGTGAATATTGCTGAGTTCTGAGAGCTTCCAGGGATCCTCCCTCTCCTTCACTCTCTTCAATAGTAGAAAACTAGCTCTTATAGGTTTCCCCCATTGATATCTCTTATCTCTTCCATCCTCTCTCTTCTCTCCCACCTTCTGTCTTCTCTTATCTCTGATATCACAACCATATTTCAAATCACAATCATCTCTTTGCCAGGATATACAGGCAATAAAGCAATATACACTGCAATAAAGCAAATCAAATGAATTTTTGTATTCTCCAGTGCATATAAAAGCTATGCTTACACTACAGTGTAGTCTATTAAGTGCACAATAGAATTATGTCTAAACAAATAATGTATAGGCCTTCATTTGAAAATGCTTTATTGCTAAAAATTACTAACCATTGTCTCAGTTTTCAGCAAGCCATAGTCTTTTTCTGGTGGAGGATCTTACCTCCATATTGATGGCTGCTAACTGATCAGGGTGGTGGTTGCCAAAGGCTGGGGTGGCTGTGACAATTTTTTTTTTTCTAAGATTTTTATTTTTTTATTTTAGAGAGAGAGAGCATGCAAGTGAATATGAGCAGGGAGACTGAGAGGAAGACACAGAGGGAGAGGGAGAGAGAAAATTTTTAACAGGCTCCCTCCTGAGGATGGAGCCCATCTCAGGGGCTTGATCTCACAACCCCGAGTTCATGACCTGAGCCAAAATCAAGAGTCAGCCAGCTGACCTACCTAGGCTCCCTTGTGGCAACTTCTTTTTTTTTTTTTTTTAATTTTTTTTTAAAAGATTTTATTTATTTATTTGACAGATAGAGATCACAAGTAGGCAGAGAGAGAGGGAGAAGCAGGCTTCCTGCTGAGCAGAGAGCCCAATGTGGCGCTCGATTCCAGGACCCTGGGATCAGACCTGAGCCGAAGGTAGAGGCTTTAACCCACTGAGCCACCCAGGTGCCCCGGCAACTTCTGTAAAGCAACCAACAATGAAGTTTGCCACATCAGTGGATTCTTCCTTTCACAAATGATTTCTCTGTAGCATGCATTGCTGTTTGAAAGCATTTTACCCACAACAGAACTTCTTTCAAACTTGAAGTCAGTCCTTTCAAACCCTGCCACTGTTTTATCAACTAAGTTTAATGTAATATTCTAAATACTTTGTTGTCATTTCAACACTCTTTATGGCATCTTCATCAGGAATCGATTCCATCTCAAGAAACTACTTTTTTTGCTCATCCATAAGAAGCAACTCCTCATTTGTTAAGGTTTTATCATGAGATTACAGCAAGTCAATCATATCTTCAGGTTCCACTTCTAGTTAGTTCTCTCGCTGTTTCTACCACATCTGCAGTTACTTCCTCCACTGAAGTCTTGAGCCCCTCAAAGTCATCAATGAGGATTGGAATCAACTTCTTCCAAACTCCTGTTAATGTTGATATTTTGACCTCTTCCCATGAATCATGAATGTTCTCAGTAGACCTAGAATAATGGATCCTTTCCAGAAAGTTTTGATTTGCTTTCCTCATATCTATCAGAGGAATCATTATTTATGGGAGCTATAGCTTTATTAAATGTATTTCTTAATTAATAAGGCACAGAATTCAAAATTACTCCTTGACCCATGAGCTACAGAAAGGATATTGTGTTTACAGGCATGAAAACATTAATCTTGTACATTTCTATCAGAAATCTTGGGTGAGCAAGTACATTGTCATGGAGCAATAAACTTTTTTTTAAAAAAGATTTTATTTATTTATTTGAGAGACAGAGATCACAAGTCAGCAGAGACACAGGCAGAGGGAGAGGAAGGGAAGCAGGCTCCACGCTAGGCAGAAAGCCCAATGTGGGGCTCTATCCCAGGACCCTGGGATCATGACCTAAGCCGAAGGTAGAAGCCTTAACCCACTGTGCCACCCAGGTGCCCTGGAGCAATAAACTTTTAAAAGGAATCTTTTTTGTCTCAACAACAGTTTTCTACAGTGGGCTTTAAAATATTAAGTAAACCATTTTGTAAACAGATGTGCTATCATTCATGCTTTGTTTTTCCATTTATAAAGCACAGGCAGAATAGATTTAGCAAAGTTCTTAAGAGCCCTAGGATTTTCAGAATGGTAAATGAGCATTGGCTTCAACTTAAAGTCACCAGCTGCATTAACCCCTAACAAGAGATTCAGGCTGTTTTTTGAAGCTTTGAAGCTAGGCATTGACTTTTGCTTTCTAGCTATGAAAGTTTTAGAGGGCATCTTCTTCCAACAGAAGGCTGTTTCATCTACACTGAAAATCTGCTGTTTAGTGTAGCCACCTTCATGAATGATCTTAGCTGGATCCTTCTGGAGAACTTGCTGCAGCTTCTACATCAGCACTTGCTGCTTCCTCTTGCACTGTTATGTTATAGAGATGGCTTCTTTCCGTAAACTTCATGGACAAGAGGTGCTTGGGTGCCTCAGTCCGTTAAGCATCCAACTCTTGATTTCAGCTCTGGTCATGATCTCAGGGTCATGTGATGGAGTCCCACACAGAACTCCATGCTGGGCTTGGAGCCTGCTTAAGATTGTCTCTCTCCTCCCTCTGCCCCTCCCCCACCCCCATTCATGTGTTCTCTTAAAAACAAAACAAAACAAAACAACCTTGAATCAACCTCTGCTAGCCTCAGACTTCTTTTTGGTAGCTCCCATCTCTCTCACCCTTCATAGAACTGAAAAGAATTAAGGCCTTGCTCTGGATTAGGCTTTGGTTTAGGGAGTATTGAGGCTGGTTTGATCTTCTATCCAAACCACTCAAACTTTCTCCATATCAGCAATTAGAATGTCATATGTGTGTGTGCACTGGAGGACCACTTTTAATTTCCTTTAAGAACTTTCCTTTACATGCACGGTTTTGCTAAGTAGGCGCAAGAGGCCTAGCTTTTGACTATCTTGGTTTTTGACATGTCTTCCTCACTAAGCTTAATCATGTCTAGCTTTTGATTTAATGTGAGAAACTTGCAGTTCTTCCTTTGACTTGAACACTTAGAAGCCATTGTAAGATTATTAATTGGCCTCATTTCAATATTGTTGTGTCTCAAGGAATAGAGAGGCCCACGGAGAAGGAGGGAGGAGGAAGGTAATAATTATTCAGTACAGTAGTCAGAACACACATCTTTCAATTAAGTTTACCATCGTATTTGGGTACAGTTCCTGGAATTCCAAAACAATTACAGTAGTAACATTAAAGATCCCTAATCAGAGATCACCATAATATAAAATAACAATGAAAAGTGTGAAATATTGTAAGAATTACTAAAATGTGATACGAAGACACAAAGTGTGCAAATGCTATTGAAAAATTATACCAGTGGACTTGCTTAATACAGAGTTGCCACAAAACTTCAATTTCTAAAGAAACTCAATATCTGTGGTGTACAATAAAGAGAAGTACAATAAATCAAGCTATGTTGGTTGCTCCACATCCAGTCTTTCTCTTCTTGCTTCCCATGAGTTTTCCATACATTTAAAAAAAGTACTGTGAACTTTTATATGCTATTTCCTTGGTTAAAACTCCTTACTAGCTCTCCATTGCCATTAGATAAAATCCCTATTCCAGACCAAAGTTTTCAAAGCTTACTGGCCCGTGGCTCCAGTCTGCCTCTTCTCTCCCCCACTGGGTCCTAGACATGCTGGTATTCTGCCAGCTTCTGAATGCACCAAGCTCTTTGCTGGTTCAGGAGATTCGCACATTCTTCCCTTCACCTAGAATGGTCTTCCCTGCCTCCTCCATGTCCTCTTGGCTAACTCCTACTTATCATTCAAGCCCTGTCCTTAATGATCAGTTTCTGAAAGGAGCTTCCACTAACCCTCCAGTCTAAATTCTCTATGGCTATAAAGTCTCCATTGATAGTTACCATCTCTAAATTTCTTTCATAGCAAGTAAATATGATGTCCAGCTATTTACTAATGCCTTTTTCTTCAGCTAGACTGCAAGTGATGCATGTGGCAACAGTGACAGTGTCTATTTTATTTATTACTATATCTGCAGGGCTTTATAAAATGCTTGGGAAATAAGCATTATAAATATATTTTTGAATAATTTTTTAAAAATATACACAATGCACAAGTGTTGGTAATGAGTCATTTCCTAATTATATCTACCTTCTCTCTGGTCTATTAGACCTTTTTTCTGTTGAGGGCCCTAGAAATTTGTATTCATGTATTGTTTTGTCTTGTTGCTCTTTGTGGCAAATTTTAAAATGGCAACTACCATTTCAGGATATCTATTGTGTCCTCACCTCACCCTTAATTTACTACTTCTTCTTTCAAGGTTAAAATATCTCAACTTCAGTTATGCCTGCCATTCCTTTTTTTTTTTTTTTTTTTACATTCTTTCTTGATCCCCCAATAAGCTCCACTTTGCCTATATCATTCTAGAAGTACTTCATTCAATAACAACCTTATATTTAAGTGTGGTTTGATGGGAATAGAATAGAGACTTCAATTATGCCTAGCACCTTCTTCCTCCCAGATTATTTAATTCTAATAATGCAACCTAAAATCTTATTAACTTTTTCTGCAGCCATATTCATTGATGAAAAATAGTGAACTTAGTATAAATTCAAAACTTCCAAGACTTTTTTATGTGTTGCTTTTAAGCCCTCTTACTCACCATACATTTCCCATTTTAGCATTATGTCTTTTTTTAACCAAAAAGCAAGACAGTGCTGTCATCCCAATTGAATTTCCTCTTGTTAGAATCAGTCTGCCACACGAACATGTCTTATTTTGTATTGTGATTCTATCATCCATTTCTTATCTCAATCATGTGTCATTTACAGATAAGATAAACTTATCTTTGGTGTTTTTATCCACATTTGTAATAAACATATCAAACAGAACAGGGCAAAGAGAGGGCTTTGTAGCATACATACCTCTCTGTAGTTGACCTCAATCCCCCTGAAAGCTGCTGTTCAACCAATTATCAAAGAGACTTATATGTCAGGACCCCATCCCATAAAACCAGAGGATATTATGAGCACTGTTGTTACATACATCATTGTGTTTCAGATATTTTGTGCTGACTAGTTTTTTCATCTATGCAGATGAGTCATAAATTTATAATGTATAGGATTCACAAAAATGACAGAAGTTGAAGTCTGGATAGAAAACAGAGTTCCATTACCCTTGGTAACATAGTGCTTTATAATTATGTAAGTAGAGTGTTCTGAGGATTATCAGAAAAATGACAGCTGATTACTGAATACCGTGTGCACTTTTTTGGTATTCATATGGTGGTCAGCCTTGTCATTTATAGCACAGCCAATTAGATTACTGTTGGATAGCTTGAATCATGTTTTCAGAAAAGCAAAGAGGTTTGAGTCTTGGGACAGGAAATAGCTGACTCATTTCCATCCTCATTTTGTGCATGTGCCTGTTTTACTGGAAAGCAAATGCCCTCAACTGAGGAGAGGAAAGCAAGTGCTATCGATTTAAAAAGGAAATTTGAACATGAAGCGAAATAGCTGACTGAAAATGGCATTGTATAGCTGGCTCTATTAGTATTACATTACCATTTTTAATGCATAGTAAGTCAGATGCTATGTGTACTTCTGAAAAGGTTCTTCCTCTCATTCTTTGTAATTTCTTTAAAAGAAAGTTTTAGTTGGGGCACCTGGGTGGCTCAGTGGGTTAAGCCTCTGCCTTCGGCTCAGGTCGTGATCCGGGGGTCCTGGGATCGAGCCCCGCATCGGGCTCTCTGCTCTGCTTCCCCCTCCCCCTCTGTCTGCCTCTCTACTTACTTGTGATCTCTGTCAAATAAATAAATAAAATCTTGAAAAAAAAAAGAAAGAAAGTTTTAGTTACTTCAGTGTCCAGAGATTGTTCTTCTGGTATTCAAAGAGGTCGTTGAAAGCTTGCAGCATTGGAACCTCTACATTCTGTTTTCTTCAAGGATGGTTGTGATCTCACTATTTCATCTTCACTCAGCCTCTTTTCGTACTTTAGCAATAAATGCAAATAAGGAACAACCTACGCTGGGAAACCATAAAAAGGCTAACTAGGTGTTTAAAGGGGGGTAGTGGCAAGGATGTGACCTATGATAATAACTGAAGGAGGATCTTCAAATCAGGGAAAGCCATTGGTCCTAATAATTTTACCAGACCCAACATGAAGGGACATGGATTTTGGGGGCAGGCGATCAGAGTTCAAACCTCAGCGCCACAATTTATTAACTGTTCAGCTTCCGCAAGTCGACGAGTTTAACCTCTCTTTTCTCATCGGTAAAATGTTGATGATACCTACCCCCACAGAGTTGCTGTAGAGGCATAGGGAAACAATATGTGAAAAGAGAAGGTTTAGAACAGGCATGGAGTAGGCAGGAACTACTCTGAGCACTTCTTTGAACCCTGGATGAAGAGTCAAGTGTGCTCCTTTTCCATTTCCACTGAGCCTGAGTGAAAGGAGGAAGGAACCCAAGAGAGGTATAGAAGGGGGACAGAAGGACTTGGGGGAGAATGAAATACCTGCCAGGGTTTTGCTCTTATCCTGGTAGGAATTGAAAAGTTAGAGGTGCCCAATCCTATAAGGTGCTGACTTACCTAAGGGTGCCCATCAGATAAGCATGGGGATCACCCAGCCTTGAGGCATCTGCTCCCCTCTCCTTTGTACCTGACTCAGGTAGATTTGTGCAGCCAGTCTTTGACCTTTCAGTTCCTTTTCAACAAAACGCAGCTGGCTTTTCCTTCACTTCACCTCAAACACTGTGTCCCTTATTTCCCAGCTAACAGCCCTCTCAGAAGTATTTATATTTAATTTATAAATCTTGTATTTCAAAAAAGCAGAACAAAGTGATGGTGAGTGGTGAATTAAGAGATTGCTAAAGATTATCCAATATATATGTCTAGTCGGAAGGATGAGCAGGAATCACATCATATAAATTCAACCTGTAATTAGCCAACCGAGGTAGATTAACAAAGATTATATTGAATTATAACCAATTCATTCCTCCTGATTTTAAGCCTCTTATAATTCTGACTGAAAAAAATACTCTGAAGGGCTAGACCAGTCTGTTCTTATCACACCCTGCATAGTCAAATTGAAAGCAGGGAGAGAATTTGCAAGATCTTTTAATTTCTCATTTGGCAATCTCTACCATACTACATTCTTTTTTTAAACATTTCTGTACTTCTGTGGGTGTTTTCCAGGTATTCATCATATTTGCCTCTCTAAACCTCGACTATTTGTTTGAGATGGCTTAATTTATTTATTGTGTAAGGTAGGGTTTATTTATGCAACTCAAGAAACATTTTAACAGATTTCCAGATAACAAGGAATATTCTAAAGCTACACAAGTCTTGCTTATTTCTTAAAAAAAAAAAAAAAAGAGTATGCTTCTATTTCCAGATCCACTTTCTTCACTTCTCTTTAATTTCTTCCACTAAGTAATTTTTTCATCTTTGCTCATATCCTTAAGTGCAGAGGGTGATGTTAGGGTATAGAACTGATCTGAGAACATCCCTTTCTTGAAAGCCACTATGGTGTCTTTTTTTCTGAGTTCAACATCGAGAAAGAGTGAAGAAAGAAGAACATGCCAGCAAGTATGAGTGGACTTCGCATTGACAATAATCATTGTCAATGATTATTAGGTTGAGAGGTCCAAAGGACCTTGAGATGGATTAAATTGCAACTTTAATATTTAGGACAAGAAACTTAATTTCATGAGATGTTACTTATACTTTGAAAAGGAGGCCACTATTTGTCAATATGGTTCTGCTCAGTGTTTATATATATTTACCTATTTTTAAATTAATCTTTTAAATTTACATTGCTGTATAAATAATATGGACTTTAAAAATTGCCTCCTATCTTAGAAGCAGGGAAGGAGATAAACTTTTGCATTTGGTTGGAACAGATGAATTAAGATACAGTATCAAGATCATTTCCAAATATGTAAATGGTAAAATTCAGTTGTATAGGCACTAATCATATACTTCCACAAATCATGTAAGAGCTTCCACACTGTATCAAATACTGCAATGAAGTGTCATGTTTATAGAGATGAAAAGCAAAGTCTCTGACCAATGGGAGACCAGTCTAAAAGAAGCAACACATAAGTAGACAGGTAGAGCACATCCAAGTGAATTCTTGAATAGGGATTTGACAGAATCATCAAAGGATCTGAGAAGACTCACTAGGCCTGGGGGACAACAGAGTGAAGCCACTTTTATATCACAGAAGGAACAGTTATCGTTACACATGTGCCTGAAGAGTAAAATGGACCAGGTATGGAAGAGTAGAATACATAGCTCACCATTTTCATTCCTCCTGTTCATGTGAACTTGAAAAGCACTTAGGATGACAGCCTAATGGAGAGAGTGAAATCCTGCATGGGACCTCTGCTGCAAAACAAAGTTTAAAGAGGCCCCACTAATGCACTATCCAGACAAAAATTTCCAAAGCATTTGGAAATCCTTGTGCATTTGATTCCATTTTAAAGGTTCTGTTTCACATCTGTGTCTTTCCTCTTAATAATGTTACTTTTAAAACAGTAATTTCCAGCTCAAATAATACTTAAAAAAATAAACTTCATATTATTGAACAGTTTTAGATTTTCAGAAAAATTATGATGATAATACAGAGATCCCATGGACCCAGTGTCTAGTTTGCCCTACTGTTCATACCATTTATTAGTATAGTACATTTTTATAATTAATAAACTGATACTAATGCATTATTATTAACTAAAGTAGATATTTTATTCACTGTTGTTCAGTTTTTACCTAATGTCCTTTTTCTGTGCTAGGAACCCATCCAGGACATCACATTACACTTAGTTATCAAGTCTTCCTTCGGCTCCTCTTGGTTGTCACAGCTTCATAGACTTCACTTGTTTTTGATGACTTTGACCATTTTGATCCTTTGACCATTTGGGTCCTTCTATTGGGATTTGTCTGCTGTTTTTCTCCTGATTAGACTGGCTTTCTGAGTTGGGGGGAGAAAGACTGCAGATATAAAGTGACTTTTCATCACAGGATATCCAAGGTTCTTACAGTTAACCTGACTTCTCACTGCTGATGTTGACCTTGATCACTGGCTGAGGTGGCATTTGCCAGCCTGCTCTACAGTAAAGTTACTGCTTTTTTACTTCCTTTCTGTCCTGTACTCTTTGGAATGAAGTCCCCATGTATAGTTCACACTTAATGAGGGGGAAGTTGTGTTCCGTCTTCTTCAAGGAAATGTATAAATTATTTGGAATTCTTCTGCACAGGACATTTGTTTCTTCTCCTCCAATTATTTCTTATTCAATCATTTATTCTTATGAGTATGGAGTCATGGATATTTGTTTTATACTTTAGATTATAAATCAGCATGACTTTATGTTATTGCACAAATTGTTCCAGGTTTGGTTCTGGGGAGCTTTTCCATTGGACATATGCGTTATTCGGGGGGGGGTATTGTTGTTCAATTTTTGTTTGTTTTAGCATATTCTTACCTTCTGGTACTTCGAGATCCTCCAGGCTCATTTGTGTATTTCCTGACCTAGTCTTAGAATCAGCGGTTTCTCCAAGAAGCCCTCACGTTACAATTTTATTTTCTATTTTAGTCAGTATACTGTAAAATGTATGTTTGCATCAGTGCATAGTTACTAAAAATAGAGAACTCTATCTCTTGCTCTGCAGAAATGTACGTGGCTCATATCCATTAGCGTTTAGGAGGGTTAATGCTACACTATCAGCATACAGATGTACATACTCTACTCTTAACTAATGCTAATGGAAATTCCAGGAAGAGAAAACAGCACCTAAGAGTAGATGATGTCTATATGGGCTTGCCTTCCTTCATTTAAAACCTAATACAATGTTTCTCGGATGATATTTGTATTGCTGTTTCATAGATGTGGAGTTAGTAATAGATTTACAACCTTCTTGGAGATTGGCTATTTGCTTTATTTTAATCAGAAATTTGAAAAAGTAACATAGATAGCATCTTCTATTTGTGTAGTACTACAACGTGCAAACTTGTAAGATAAGCAGCATTTTTTATTTTAGAGGAAAGCGAGGTGTACAGAAGAGCAGGGTTTCTATGTTAAATGTCACTCTTCTTTACAAGGCTAACTTGTGACATGAGCCTTTTTTGCTTTTTTGTTAGAATAACAATAAGTCTCATGTTTTCCATTTACTATACTCGTCTGTGCTGTTTACTCTAATAAAATCCAGTGATCGCTCAACCTCATAACTTAATGGAAAGTTTTTATAAGATTTTTTTATAAGTTTGTAAGTTTTTTATAAGATTTTTATAAGATCTTTTATACCAAAGTTCCTATGGAATGCTTAGCACCTTTTTTTTTTAAAGATTTTATTTATTTATTTGACAGAGAGAGATCACAAGTAGACAGAGAGGCAGGCAGAGAGGGAGGAAGGGAAGCAAGCTCCCCGCTGAGCAGGGAGCCCGATGCGGGACTCGATCCCAGGACCTGACCGAGATCATGACCTGAGCCGAAGAGAGCGGCTTAACCCACTGAGCCACCCAGGCGCCCAGCACCTTTGGTTTTAATTATTTTGTATTTTAAACTCACTTAAAGGTCCCTATATAATAACAATTTTGTACGTAGACTAAACTTGCGTTTAATCTTTCTCTACAGTCCACCTTCCCTCTAACCCCTGACAGCTGACCACACAAACCTGATCCCATGACATTTTGTTTTACAACCTTTCAAATGTGTACCAGTTCCTTTAGAATAAGGTTCTAGAAAGAATGTGCAGAGCTGTTTAAGATCTGACCCCTCATACCTGTCTAGCCCCACCTCCTGCCACTTGTATTTCAGGCCCCAGCAATGCTGAGCTGTATTGAGTTCCTCGAAAATAATACATGGTTTCCAATCTAAGCATCTGCTCTGACGCTTCATTTGCATAGAAGGGTTTTTTTTCTGTTCCCCACCCCACTTCTAAATTCCTTGAGTGTGCTAGTTGGAGACTCAGAATACATTATACACACTTATTTGTATGTATTTGTAATTCCACTTAGCAAAACTGAATTTCTTGAAGACACAACCAATGTCTTATTTGTCTTCCATTTGTCTTGCAGAGGCTCTTAGTAAATGCTGAATCAGTGAGAGAATCATCTTTCTGGTTTAAAAATGTGAATTTAATGGCTTAATTTTAGCCATACAGAAAAAAATTATAAATTTCTAGTGTGTATTTTATTCACCCACTTATTCATTCGACAACCATGTACAAAATGCCTGCTCTCTGCCAGGTCATGTATTAGGCTTCGTTATTTTAGGATGAGTTAAATGCAGTCTCTGTCTGTAAGAAAAATGTAGTCAAGTGAAAAAGTAAGCTGTGAAAGAAGTAATAATAAGTTCCATAACATTATATGAACGGCAGTATTTGGATGCAGAGGAGTTTACCCTGTCACAGATAGGGAAGACTTTGAAGAAGAGAGGGACTTCATTTATTAGTTGAGGGAATAAACACGGTTTTCATAGAGAAGCCTGAGGGGTGGATTCCAGGCAAAAGGTAGAGGAGATGGGGAGGCACAGAATGTGAAAGGGCATGTGAATCTGCAACGTTGTGAAGCTGGGGTTAGAACGTGGGAAGGAGACATGCTGGGGACTTGTCAAACAAAGGTCCTGTGTGTCATGTGCTTGGGTGTGGAGAATTTATCCCAAGATATCAGAGCACTTTTGGACAATTCTTAAGATTCCTGGATATGTTACCATGTTCTCTTGAGTGCTTTGAAAATAGGGACCAGGAGGAAGGGACAGAGAAGTTCATTTACAGGGCTAATTTTTAAAGATCAGTCTACCTTAGGTTTTATTTGCCTCAGTTCATCTGCTTATTTCCAATGCTCTTATTTATATAAAAATGGCTAACTGCTAGTACCAACCTCACTTTCTTTTTCTTTAACACACTAGACTTTCTAAATAATAGCTATGACTTACAAGAAGCCAAAATAGTCATCATATCATCTTCCAAAATAAGTTAATGAAAATCCAATTAGTAATGTGTTATAACATAAAAATGTCAAGATAAATTGATAAACTGGTGCTTAGTGGACAAGTTTAAGATAGGATTACATTCTTTACAAATTTGTGCCGGTCCTTGAAACTTTTCTAAACATTTTCCCTCGTAAAACCTCATAATCTTGTCTAAACCTTTCAAAAAAGGTCTGAGCCTCAAGACAATTTTTAAAAGTCTCATTAACTCCTTTCTCAAAAGGTCCTCATGACCAAATATCCCACATTTCAGTTGCCAGAGCTGGTTGTACTCTTTCTGTTGTGAGTTTATTATAGGATAGCAGAGGTATCAGCATTGCTGTCAATCAGTATACAAATATTTATTTAACTCAAACTCTGTGCTAAGCTCTGAGCCGTGTGTTACTTTAAACGAATGACCCCAGGTCAAATTTTGAGGAAGGTTTACTATTTTAGTTTTTTTCATTAAAGGACAAAATACCAAGTAGAAGAAACAATGTCCAAAGGTTATAGTTTCAGGAAATTACTAAGCCTACAAGATAAAAATGACATGGTAAACTCTGTATTTATGATCTGTATTCTACATCTATTCCTTTCTGGAGTAATCACCAATGGGAGCCATGCTGTGCTTCCCTTATGCTTTGTCTTTTAACATAAATTTTACTCACTGCACTCTTGAGTAACTTTGTAAGATTTTATTCTCAAAACCAAATTTAAAATTATCTTACTGAGGGATGCAGGGCTGGCTCCGCCCATAGAGCATGCAACTCTTGACCCTGGGGCTGAGTTCCAGCCCCACATTGAATGCAGAGATTACTTAAAAGTTAAAAAGAAAGCTCTGTACAAAATTGTCTTGTTGGTGTCTAAGAAGCCATCATAGGGCAAGGCTCTCACATGTTTCCATTAGGATAATAGCCAAAAGACTTCTTAGCTTTACATACAGCTGGACTAGAATTGACAAAGGACTTTGAGCATTTGAAATGATGTCATCCTGTCTCTTCTGCCTCTGAGGCTGTTGCTGAGTCTATAATTAAATATTTAGTTTTTGATAGCTTATTGGTCTTCCTTGACCCTGGCAGTCTAGGGCAAATGAAAGAAAGGAAGGAAGGAGGCAGGAGAAGTAACAAGTAAAATGACGGCAAGAGCTCTGAGAGCTGTCTGAGCAGGGAAGAAGCAGAATTGTACAACTACAGCACTGCACAGGGCAGAAGATGACCAAAACAGTGGGCTAGAGTCACAAAGGAAAAACTCGCTCTGTTTTACTTATAACATGTATTTTAAAACACAGGGAAGTGAAACTACACGGCAAAAGATTTTAAATCCTGCTTAAAAAAATAGTTTGTGTTCAGTGTGGGATGTGCTCCTCATTCCACAGAAACACAAATGCATATACCCTCTCTTGTCCTTCCTTTTTCTGAAGCTTTGATGTCCACCCACTCTTGTTATCTTGAAGAGTGATGACCGGGTTAATGAGGGTGTGAGATGACAGGAAATGGGGAGAGATCTAGAGCTCAACAGCTCCTACACTGGCGTTCTAGTCATTCCAGGACCTTAGGAAGGGTGTGAAAACAAAGTTGGCCTACTTAGGCAATATTCCTACGTCAGCACCTTACCTCCTACGGGCAGCAGAAGTTGCCTTTAAAATCTTTCTCAGAAATGTAAAGGTGAAGACCAACTTTCAAGTTTTCTTTCCGTCCCTACAAAGAATTTCATCTGGTTTGGAAAGTTAAAAGGGTCACTCTGAAACAATAGGAAGTGTTTTTATTTTTCATTTTGGAGTGGTGAGCTCTCCGGAGCCAAATTGCCAATGCCATCAGGATTTATTATCACAGATAATCGCACTGAAATGCTCTTTTTATGGACTATTTCAGAAAACAATTAATAGAATAATAATAAATCTTTCTTCCATACTATGGTACTTGGAGGACTGTATCACTTCATTTAAAATTCTTGGTGACTGTTGACCTTGTGTAAGAGTCTGTCCACTTCATGTCAAACTATGAAGTTGAAACATTCTAGTTCAAACTTTGAAGGTAGTTTCCATTTTGGGTTCATTTCATAATTTCTAGATTATCAGTTTTGCCTCTTAGAGTACTTATGTGAAAAATAAACTTATTCATGTATTGGAAATTACCACGGCATGATGACCCTTACTTTGTGTAACAACAGGTCTCAATACAGAGTCTGTATGGCAAAAACAAAAACCGTTTTGAAAAGTGATTTAAAATGTATTTTTATATGTATTTATAATGAATGTTAAAATAAATAGTTGTACTATTTAGTATTTTGATGTTTGCCTTGAAAACTTTTTTTTTTTTAATAACATTTGTTCTGTTTTTGTGGGAATTAGTCTAGATCTTTTGAGACAGTGGTCAGTGTCTCTAACGGTGATTATCTATAAAGGATTTTGAACTTCTAGAAGAATGGGGCAAGAAGAGAAGTTCCATCTGTTCATCTTCTTAAAATTCACAAGCAAAAGGTACCTGCCCTTACTTTTGATGTTATGGGAGGAAGAACATAGGTAAATATTAGGTCAGAGGAATGGAGGGAAGGATTATTGGATCTGAAATTTCCCTCTGGCACTGCTCCCCTTTCATGCTTTAAGTCTTGATGGCTAATTTTTTAGCCATCAGAAATTTTTCCTAAATCTTCCAGCCCTACTCCTACTTCCTACTCCTCCTCCTCCTGCCTACTCCCTACTCTTTGTAATTCCTCCTCTATACTTCCCTCCAAAATTTTTTTTCTATTGATCTTTCCCAAATATGTATGCCTATAGTAACCCACATATGCTACTGTCTTCGACATTAAAATTTTTCACTTTTAAATAATTCAACTGGGTTTTTAGAACACACCTACAAATTCTAGCATGAAGAAATATGGGAGGGGCACCTGGGTGGATCAGTGGGTTAAGCCGCTGCCTTCCGCTCAGGTTATGATCTCAGAGTCCTGGGATCGAGCCCCGCATCTGGCTCTCTGCTCCGCAGGGAGTCTGCTTCCTCCTCTCTCTCTGCCTCTTGTGATCCCCGTCTGTCAAATAAATAAATAAAATCTTAAAAAAAAAAAAAGAAATATGGGAAAGAGATTCATTTGCCAAAGAATCTTAGCCTATTCAATATTGTTAACCCCTACATACTCCTTTGTACCAATCTTACTCATCCTAAACATTGTGAAAAAATAATAATACATTTAATTTTACTTTGGGCTTTCTTAGAAGATGATAGGCAAAATGTCGTTTGATTATTATTTAATCTATAATTACTTGGACATACAAATGTGTTCTACCAGTAATAAAAACTTTAAAAAATTCTAGTCTGTTCAAATTTTTTAAATTACACGAAACCACACTTGAAAAATGAAAACTAAAACCATACTTTATTACCTCAACGAATCCCAAAGCATGACAAAATGTTTTAAATTTATTATTATTCAAACTGTGCTACATTATGCTATTTGTTTTTGAATAACTTAAAATGTCATGAAGTTAAATTTTTTGGAGGGGGTATTAAGATACATTTTCTAAGAGCTGAACCAAAATAAAATGGGGAAACACCCACATAGCCTTCATTTTAATGAAAATATATTTAATTAACATATCAATTTATTGAAGTTAGCAATGAAAAATATTCCAAAAGTAAATATTGCGGGGCCTTGTTAAATGCCAAAGCTTTCTTTCATCTTATTAAGATTAATTAATTGTTGAATTACGACAGGTCCCATGTTTTACTTGTAAAGCCAAACCAAAGAATTCTTTGCATTTATATCAGCATTCCTAGTTTTCCAGACAGACATTTTAATCCCTTCTGATCTCTGAGATAAATATATTTTTCACGTAATTATATAATTACTCAATAGAACAGAACAGATCCCATGGAGCCACTCCAGTGTGAGCTGTGTAAATAATGTTCTGTTCTACCCCTGGTAATTGGCCAATAGACCCCCCAGGAGTGTTTTGATCCCTTAAATAAACACTATATGGGCAAGGAGCGGGGGAGGGTCATATTTTCTTCATTGGCAATGAAACCAGAAAGAAGAGCTTCACATGCAGTACTTAGTACATCGTTTAAAACAAAACAAAACAAAACAAAACAAAAACCTGCTTGTGACAATATCGCTCCCTCTGCTGGTTCACTAAGTTTTAAGAGTAGGATAGAAAATGTTATGGGCATGCCTGGGTGGCTCAGTGGGTTAAAGCCTCTGCCTTTACACTATGGAGTATTATGCCTCCATCAGAAAGGATGAATACCCAACTTTTGTAGCAACATGGACGGGACTGGAAGAGATTATGCTGAGTGAAATAAGTCAAGCAGAGAGAGTCAATTATCATATGGTTTCACTTATTTGTGGAGCATAACAAATATCATGGAGGACAAGGGGTGTTAGAGAGGAGAAGGGAGTTGGGGTAAATTGGAAGGGGAGGTGAATCATGAGAGACTATGGACTCTGAAAAACAATCTGAGGGGTTTGAAGTGGCGGGGGGGGTGGGAGGTTGGGGTACCAGGTGGTGGGTATTATAGAGGGCACAGCTTGCATGGAACACTGGGTGTGGTGAAAAAAAAATGAATACTGTTTTTCTGAAAATAAATAAATAAATTTTTTTTAAAAAAGCCTCTGCCTTTGGCTCAGGTCATGATCTCAGGGTCCTGAGATCGAGCCCCACATCGAGCTCTCTGCTCAGCAGGGAGCCTGCTTCCTCCTTCTCTCTGCCTGCCTCTCTCCCTACTTGTGATCTCTGTCAAATAAATAAATAAAATCTTTTTAAAAAGTTTAGAAAATGTTATGAACTAGAGCCTCTTAAGAGAAAAATGTGTCATTTCAGCTATGCAAGGGCATTAAACTAAAGAAATAAACAACAGAAAGACTTCTTATTTTTGTTTCTTAAATTGTGAGCCACCCTTCTCACTCTCTGTCTTTAATCATTTTACCATTGTGTGCCTGTATTATCTTACTCTTTGCAATAAAAAGCAGACTTTAGAACAGTAGGCAGGAAATTTTCCTGGACAACTCCAACAAAAATGAGATTCATGAGCCCATCAGGTCCACCTTAATAGCTGTAGCCCCCCATAAAGCAGGATATTATTCATAGGGAACCTTAAGCTTATCCTTACTCCATCTATAGGAGTGGCAAGTGAAAGATGTGAATAAATAAACATCTTTTTCAAACTGACCAATTAAAGTCCTGTGCATCTCATTTTTATGGCATTGGTGACCATATTCATTTGCTATAGTGAGCTGATAGTAGTCAAAAAGAGAGGTCAGAAGTTGGAGAAACATGGTCTTGAATCCAAATTTTGACAAACTCTGTGTAGTCTTCTTCAAGTTATTTATTTTCTCTACTCTTTCTTGTTCATGTCTATAATATGGAGATAAAATTCTCATAGAGTCATTGTTTAGCCTCAGAAGGCTAAATAAAGTCATGTATGTATATAGTGTCTGGCATGGAGCAGATATATATTAATTATAGTTGTCACTATTACTAAGAAATTTGGGTTTCTCCTCTAGTGAACCAGATGATCCAGAGAAGTATCAAAGAGAAACAAAGTCCCTTCCAAAAATTCTAAAAGCTTGGCCACATAATATATGTTCAATCATATAAAACATATAACTTCTATCAAAAAAAGTTAATGTGATTTGACTTTATCATAGTCACACAATCAACAATCCAATCCTCTTTTTTTTTTTGATACAGAGACAATATCAGAAGTATAGTTGACCCTGCGGAATTGTAGGTCCCAGAAACCTATTAAATTGGGCTATAAAAGTAAAGCTAGGTAAACAGTATATTTTGATGAAGAGGATTTAGATAATGAGTTGTAGAGTTTGTCACAGATTATTATACATAAATTCATGTCTTTGATAGTTCTTTTTTGCTACATATGTAGTAAAAGTGTTTATTTTACTATATTAGGTTTTTACAAGACAGTAAATAATGGTTTCACAATCAAATAGCAAGAGAGGGAAAAGTGGTTTGAGGCCAGCGTTTCTATTTTTCTGAGTGACAGTTTGCCTCTAGGGAGAGCTGTGCTGTCTCTAGTTCTATGTACACAGGCTAGGTCACTCTTTATTGGGTAATAAAAAAATAATAGAGACAGAACAGGTAGTGGTTAAGTGCCAAACTCTGAAGTCAGAAAGTCTGGGTTTGAATTCTAGTGGTCTTCACTGTCTTCATTTATAAAATGCTGGTTTAAAAGTATGTTTTGTAGTTTCCTAGGGCTGCCTTGACAAATTACGATAAACTCGATGGCTTAAAACAACAGAAATTTATTTTCTTACAAATTGGGAGGCCAGAAGTCTAGAACCAAATTATCAGCAGGGTCGTGTTCCCTCCAAAAGGTCTAGGGAAGAATCCTTCATTGCCTCTTCCAGGTTCTGGTGGCCACAGCTGTGCCTTGGCAAGTGGCAGCACATCTCCAGCCTGTGGCTCTGTCTTCATGGAGCCTGTCCTCTCTGTGTGTCCTCTCTTCTTCTTATGAGGACACCAATCATTGGACTGAGAATATTGATATCCAATCCAGTAAGACCTCATCTGATTAGATATGCAAAGACCCTATTTCCAAATAAGGTCTCATCTGATGTTCTAAGTGGACATGAATTTCAGAGGGCACTATTCAACTACTACATGCCTCATAGGACAACTCATATGTTGACTTCTAAAACTTTATCTGTGGCTCAGGCAGTTGCCCAGTTACAAATATACACAGTGGTCCTGTACCTTAAACACAAGCCACTTAAAACTTCTCTCATTTTTACCCAAAATGAGAACCACTGGCTTCCTTAATTCTTATAAGTGGTATCACTAACCCTATTTACCTGTCCTTCATTTCCCAAGATTCAAGGTCAATGCATTTATAACTCCTCCTTCTTCGTTGTTTTATCTAATCAACATTTGAGCCTATTAAGTGTAATTAATTGTTCATAAGAACAATTAATTTGCTATACTCTCTCTTTTCCCTTCCAGGTCAGGCTAATTTAATATTCACCCAGATGAGAAACAGCATAATACGGTCACACAGTAAGTCACAATAAATGCACACACACACACACACACACACACACACATTTCAGAGGGCAGAAAAATAACTACATTTCCTTCAATTCAGATATTATGTCTATTTAGTGATTTAATGAAAAAATATGGGATATAGTATATAGTAAAGAAGGCTTAGTAGTTCTGCATGTGAACTAGCTCTATTATAGAGAAAGGAGAAGATTTGGGGGGGGGAAAGGAAAATAATTACTAGACTTCTGATCTAAAAGATGTAAACAAAAACATGGTGATCGGCATGGATTCTGTCCAGGCATTTTACAAGCCTGGCCTCAGTTAGTTAGCATTAAAATGTGACCTTGAAAGAGTTATTTAAATTCTCTAATCCTATAGATGATGCTTTATCATCCATTGATTAAGATCATCCTTACCCATAAGTTTGACATAAAAATTAAATGAGAAAACTATATGTAAAATGCTTTGGAATACTATTATGCCCCTAACACATGCTTAATAAATATTAACTATTAGATATAATTTTAAAATCCTGTAGACCTTAATTCTCTAAAATTCTTGTACCTATTTGTTGTTTCATTTGATGGCTTATTTCATTTAAAGTGTATTTCCAGATTCTGTTGCATTTTAACAAAACCGTGTGCTTTGGGTGCAGTGTGTGCAATTGTTAGGACAACTTAGCTTCTGAGTCATTAGGTGCTGTTGGGCAAATCTTAAGGCAGGCATGTACTCTTTCTGAGCCTAGTGCTCTCTGATGTCCTTATCTATAAAAAGGGGTTAAAATGTGTTACAAGAACTAAACAACAGTGAGCATTCAATAAATGGTGGCTGTCCATAATAAAGTGTTTCTGGGTCCCAGATTCTAGGTGAATATCAATGGGTGCTCTTCTTTTCATTCTTTTGAAGAGAGGATGTAAACTGGGTGAGGGGATAGGCAAAATGGGTGAAGGCAAGCAGGGGAAACAGACTTGCAGTTACAGAATGAAAAAGTCTTGGGAATAAAAGGTGCAGCCTAGGGAAAAGCCAATGAAATTGTAACAGCATTGTGTGGTGACAGGCAGTAGCTACAGTTTTGGTGAACATGGCAGGACATACAGAGAAGTTGACTCATGTCAACTGGAAGCTAATATAACATTGTGTGTCAATTATACTAAAAAAATTTTTTATAGGAATATGCAATCCATTATGGTGCAGAAATTACATGAGATATCTGGGCAGAAAGAATTAAAACAGTGGGATAGAAGCTCTTAAAATCCTTATATTTCTAATGTTGGAATCATCAACATATATTCAGCACCTACTGAATGTGAGATTCTGAAGCACGCTGGATCAGCAGAAAGTGATCACTCAGTAAAGTGAACAAGAGCCTTAATTCTGAGATAGAGCAAGCAAGATTAAAATAGAGATGAGCTTTCATAACTTTTGGTAAAAATACTATGACATCAATAAAAACTGCATTTAATAGCAATTACATTAACTGAGTCTAACGTGTGTGGTTGAAAACACTCAGACAACTCTTTACGTATACCTCATATCCTGTGTAAAGCCATGGCTTTTTCACTATGGATACATATTTTATTCCATATATTAACAATGTCCTCCTCCAAAATATAAGTTATAAATGCCTAAGAGAGAAGTCTCATGTGAAAATAAATACCAAAGAGTTCAAACTACATATACACACATCCATCTCTAAAATGTCTTTTTTTGAATCAGCTTAAAGAAATAAACACTGAGAAAAAAAAAAAAAAGAAATAAACACTGAGGTATTCCTTTGACCATGTAAATAACAACATATTGAAATGTGTGTAGGGTTGCATATTGTCCTCTACCTACTGCTCTGTTTCCCAAAAAGACACACAAAAACAGCTTATGAGCTGGTTAGGAATTCTCACTGCACCCACACAAAGGACAGAAACACATCATAAAGCAACAGATGAGTATATGCAAGTGATACTGGAAGTCATTTGCTCTTAAAAATGGTAGAAAGGTCATCAGAGGGGGGGCAGCTGGGAAAATACTTTGTAGCAAAAGTCTCACCTGATTGTTAAGAATTCAGATTGTGTCTAACAAAATCATGAAGTATTGCCTCTAAAGCACATTTGCATGTCTATGGCATAGGACTCATGGTTGGAAAATTACTCAGAAGGACAAAGGAACCCACCTCTCAGAGTTTCACTTTGACTTGGTAAGAGAGTCTTGGTCATAGAAGAGGCCTGAATCTGAGATCGAGGTCCATTCTGTTACTTGTTTCCTGCTCTGCTTTTATTGGCCTCATGTCTGAATCTTAGAAGAATGTAGGTTTAATCAGTGCTGAATATATGTTGACTATGTGAGCATGAGAAATATCAAAATTGTTCCAGTAAAGGCATGATCAGACATCAGAGACCTAAGGAATATTACTAGGGGGACTCTTTAATCAACTGAGCTGTGAAGGGAGAAAGGATATTTTTTCCTACTTTGACCAGACCACCCTTTGCCTTGACATCAAGAGGAGTCTAGTTCACAGCACTTTATGGAGTAATCATGCACCTGACGGGAAGCTGCAGCACTTAGTGGAGTCTGGTGACACCCAGTGGGAGACCACTGTACCTGGTGGAACTGGGTCAATACAGTCCTGCTGGAATACACTTATGTGTAAACAATTGTTACACACTTAGACCCTGAAAAGTCCTGGATGCCTTGGAACACAGGACCAGGGCAGAGTGGATTTTTAAAGAGGCCTAAGGAGGGTCTACCAGTCAAAAAAAAAGAGATTTGAAGTATCACTGATTTTAAGATCCCGTTACATCTTCATGTTGCTAAAATCTGGGAAAATCAAATTATAAAAGATTAAATTTTGATGTTTCCAATTATTTATAGATTTTTGGGTTGAGTCTTCCAATTGACAGGGTTGAAAAATTAGATTAAGACAAAAATTAATTTTCCCTTAAATATTTTATTTTGCAAGTTTTCCCTTACACACACTCATCTCCATGCACATAAATATATACACCTCTCTCCAATAAAAGTAAAACATTCTAAGTATTTGTCCTTTAGTCATAGGAAATGTACAGCTCTCTCCAACAAAAGTAAAACATTCTGAATATTCATCCTTTCAGTGTAAGAAATAGGTAATTACTAAAAATAATTTTCTAAAATGTTTATCAGTATTTTATGTAGCTTTACCCTCCATTGGACTATAAATGCAAATATGGGTGCCAAAGATAATACTTCTAAGAGATAATTAAATTCTGGTTCAATTCACTTTAGACAAACTGGGAAATATGGTGTATTTTATCGCCTCTAACTTCTTACATTAAAAGCAATCCCTAAAGAACTTGCTGCATGGAAAGGTTTTTTTCTATCTAAAGCAACTGTCGGCTTTGACTCTATGACAGAATCAACCCCAGTTGTGTTTCTTGAAGTTCAAATATTTGGTATTTCTTCAATGAATAAACTACACTGCAACATGCCACAGGGGAAATTGTTTTAAAACAGAAAAGGGACAGATAAGAAAGCTGATCACATAACACACATGTTTGGTCTACTTAGCCCTCTAGTTTATTTTAGTGTTTTGGTCAAATGAAAGCATATTGAGAAATATATTTTTTAAATAAATTCTAGCTGGATCACAGAATAAAAACTTTAAAACCATAGTATAAAATAATCTAGGAGACAATGTGGGTACATACAAGATATTGAGTCTGGAAATAAAAATATATTTATAGAATATATCTAAGACATAAATGAAAAGTTAAGGTGAGAATTTAAGAGAATAAAAAATGAAAGAGAGGACTACTGAGGAGAATAGAAAATACTCTGAAAACCAAAACATTGTTAAATTGTTAAAAAATAAGTGGCATATTGGAAAACATGGCAGATAAAACAAATACTTTAAAAGAAGAATGAATTAAATAGGCATGAACACTTTGTAGAAAAATATTAATTTCCCCAAACAGCTAAATCTTCTTCATAATTAAAGAAATATAAATTAGAATACCTAAAATTTAGAATACTCTTTACAAAGAAAATATTCAAACTTTGGAAAGCATAGGAAAAGAAACATTCATACATTGTTATTGGAATATAAATTGATTCCACTTTTGCAAGAAACAAAAATAACCTCTTAATATTCTGCATTCATGGATCTGTTATAAACATGACATGGAAAAAATAACTGTATAAAACATTAAGTGAAAAAAAACCTGGATTCACAAGGATACCTGCCTCAACTGTTGTATGATCTCAATTTTATAGTGAAATGGAAAAAAAAACCCAGCAAATTAACAATGGTTGCTAGTATGAAAGGCAGTTTTAAATCAAGGTAGGAACAGAAGGATTTAATAAAACAATAGGGTACTACATTTGTACACAAAATATCAGTTGATATATCTAAATCTATCTCATATCAGATAAACATATAAATGCATTAATTAACAAGGTAACTACCTATGTAAGACCTACTATGTGACTGATACAATTTTTCATGATGGATAGTATTGAGAGAGTAAGTTTTTCTTCTATTTTTCTTGTCCAGTAAAGAATATAGTCTTCTGCAAACAAATAGGAAGGTCCGTAGTGATCTAAAAATTGTATAAAGAATCTTTCTCTCAGGGTACCTGGGTGACTTAGTCAGTTAAGTGTCCAGCTCTTGATTTTGGCTCAGGTCATGATCTCAGGGCCCTGGGGTTGAGCCCTTCGATAGGCTTTGTGCTCAGTGGGGAGTCAGCTTGAAGATTCTCTCCTGCTTTCTGCTCCTCTCCCTGCATGTGTATATTCTTTTTCTTTCTCAAATAAATAAATCTTTTAAAAAATGCATTCTTCTTCCTCTACAGAGGTGAGTTCAGATAGCCTTAGGATATTGATATATTAGTGTATTTGACACTATACCTTCTATATTAAGACTAGGCCATTAAAGTTTATAGATCTACCAATGCAAGAAATGATGAATACCACACAACTTAATATTTGTAGAGTT
Source organism: Neogale vison (assembly GCF_020171115.1). Taxonomy (NCBI): domain Eukaryota; kingdom Metazoa; phylum Chordata; class Mammalia; order Carnivora; family Mustelidae; genus Neogale; species Neogale vison. The sequence continues at coordinate 77,731,519 of NC_058093.1, forward strand.
GAAAGAAAATTTATTACTAGTTGGTGATCAGTTACTACATATCGCTGAGGAGGTCTATTATGAATGGTTCTTTTGTGTTGAATCATATTTTTAATGATTTTTCTCATATTTCCATTACTAGGATGAATTACCACAAGATTAGCTTGGCAGGATTTGACACGTGATTACTTTCTCCTCCATGATGGAGTTTCTCTTAGTGACTTCCAGGCTCCACACCTACCAGGTTTTCTTCCCACCTCTCTGGTTATGCCTTCTCAGTTCGGTTTTGTTTTGTTTTGGTTTGGTTTTTTGATCCTCCTCTCTCAGACCTCTCAATGGTGGAATGACCCAGCAATTAGTTTGGGTCCTCAGTTCTACCCATATTTTCCTCCTTGGTAATGCCATCCAGCCTCGCGGCTCCAAGTACCTTTATGAACAATTGATTCCAAAATTTATATCCTTCAAATTCCATGTTCACATTTCACACAACCTTGGAAATATAAGAGATACTCTCTTGAATATGCAACAGACACCTCAAACTTAATATGCCCCTAACAGAAACGGTGATCTCTAGACCTCTAGAAACTCCCTCCCTGAGGAAAAACATTCCCAAAACCAAAAACAAAACTTGCTTCTCTTGCAATCTTCTTCCTCCCAGTTAATGACATTTCCATTCTCCCAGTTGCTCAGAGCATAAACTTTAGTCTTCCTTGACTTCTTTTTACTCTTATATTTCACATCCAGTCTGTTAAGAAATCTAGCTGGCTCTCCTCTCAGAAGATATTTCACTTTCATTTAAGCTATCAATAGTCTTTTCATTTAAGCTATCAATAGTCTGGATTATGGCAATTACCTTTTAATAGTTCTGTTTTTAACTTTGTACACTAGAGTCTATTCTAACTACATCAACAAGAGTAATACTTTAGATTTCTCATAAGACCCGCAAAGCCCAGGATCTGGATCCCTGTTACCTCTCTGACCTCTTCACCTACGACTTTCTCACTAACTCACTGCTTGAAGCACAGTTCCATCTTTTTTTTCCCTTGAAAATGCCAGTCATCCACTGTCCTCAGGACCTTTGCATTGTCTCTTCTCTTTGCCCCAATATTTTCTTTGTCTAGGTATCTATGTGGCCAGCTTCCTAGCTCCTTTGAGTCTTTTCTCAAATGTGTCACCTTCTCAATGAAACTTATATGGACTACCATGTTTAAAATTACAACCAGTCAAACTTAACTTCTGAGATCCCTTCCCCTGCTTTATATTTTGACATGATACTTTTCTCTTTATAGCATATTTTTTCATTTATTTATTTATCATGTTTGGTGCTTATTATTGGAAATTTTCCACAAAAAAATAAGCTCTGCAAGGTCAGGAAATTTTTTTTCTTCTTTGTTCATTTCCATAATCCAGTATACAGAAGAATGCCTGCCATAGGGTAGATACTCCAGTATACCACATGAATATTTATTGAATGAATGAAAATGAGAAGTGGATTTATTAATCATGATATGACCTTTGGTCGCAAGTCCATAGTTTATGATAACATATATTTTTCTTTGTTGCTTCAAATTAGTAATGCTTATAAAGCCTTATAAGCTACTCAAAGATAGTAAGTTCTTAATGAGTTCCCATAGGGCATAACTATAGGCTAAGAAATCGAGTGATGGTAATCACCTGCTCCTGCAAATGATGTTATGAATATGACCTAGTCTAGATGCTATCCTCGTCCTCTGCGAGTGGAGAGATCTCTCCTTGGCTACATTCTGAGTAATATTTTTTTTTCCCAGTAGTTCTTAGTAGCTGTTTTTAACTTTTGTGATGGTTTTCTCCCTCACTTTTATTCTGCAAATTTTAAAACCTACATACATTCTCTAATTGAAGACTATTGCATGGAAGATTCAAAGCTTTACAGATAGCTCTCTCTCTCTTTCTCTCAGGCAACTGCCTTGAACATTTTCTGTCTATGGTTTCCTGGGATAAACAATAAGGAGAGAGTAACAACTGTCCATTTCCTATTCAGGGTCTTTACTATCAGTGAATTCTAATCGCTATGCTTTAGACTAGTTAAAAACATAATTTCCACATGTTTTGGGGACTCATGTTGTAGAAATTTTCTAGTTCACAATTACATTTCAAGAGACTTCTAAGCTGTCACTAAACTGGAAACCACAGCTGGATAAAGTTTGGAGGAGGGTTGTTGGTGTTCATTCATCCATAACTGTCCCATAAGTGGTGTTTATCCATCTGCATGGTCATCAGCATTCATGGTGAGTAGTAAGGTGATGGTGACACAGACTGAGCTTTTAAGGAAGATGTGTGCATGATTTCCCATGACAACACAGAGACTGACATCTGGCAAGGCTGACTGAGGGTTTGTCAGTTTTCTTATCACTCAATTCCTCTTACCTTGAAAAGCTTCATGGATAGTTCAACTACATTGACTATTCCTTTAGTCCTGCTCCTTAGTAATCTGTTTCTTTCCTTAGCTCTACATGTTTGTTTCAGTGTAGTCAAAATTAAGATGAGCAATTTTGCTCATATGGTTTCCAGTAGAGAGCACACTGTAAACATGTATGTTGTAAATGAATCAGAATTGTTACTTGGTGCACAAAACATTTATTTAAATTCATTTACACTATCTTAACAAAGCCCCAATAGGAACTAGACCTCTACACTACAACTTTTTGATATGATATGATATGACATGATGTGTGTGTGTGTGTGTGTGTATAATTAAGATAATCTCAAATAGTGAAGAAAAAGAATAAGTACTTGGGGTTTCTTCTATTTAGGCAACCAGGTCAAACTGCCTCTGTGCAGGAACACCATTTATGGCTTGGTTTTGTAAACTAAATTCTGTGATTTCAGTAAAAATCCAGCTCTGAACAGGAGGCTTTTTTGCAAAGGCATATCCTGCGAGAACCAGACCATTCTGAAATAGATTCCAGCTGTTTAGATTATCTCAACCCAAGAACAACTAAATACTGCCATGAAAAGGACTAACAGTAGTAAATTCTGAGTACATAAAAGCCAAATCCTTAAAGAGCCCTCCCACTCAGCAGGAGCTTGGAAAGTGTAGTAAGAGGAAGAGATTAATTCTCACTTGTGGTTTTAACTGGCCCAACTACCTCAGGTCTTTTGGTGTCTCAAATTATTTCAAGCATAAGAACGAATATTTGCTAAATGTGCATATTTCGAAGTTGGAAATCTAGTCCTTTTCCAGGAAACTTTAAAATTTACCAGTTTTGAGATAAAATTTTTATAATTATAATTGTTCATGGATTGTATATTTGTCCCACATATATATATATATATATATATTTTTTTTTTTTTTGTTCCACAATTAACTTTTTTACCTTTTTATTTTTTTAAGTTTTTATTGAGATTCCAGTTAGTTAACATAAAGTGTAATGTTAGCTTCAGGTATAGAATTTAGTGATTCATCACTTACATACAACACCCAATGTTCATCACAAGTGCCCTCCTTAATCCCCATCACCCATTTAACCCATCCATCCCCCTGTCCACCTCCCTTTTGGTAACCATAGTTTGTCCTCTATAGTTAAGAGTCTGTTTTTTGGCTTGCCTCTTGTTCTTACTTAACCCTCATGTTTACTTGTTTTGTTTCTTTTTTTTTTTTTTAGTTTTTTTTAAATTCTATTAACATACAGTGCAATATTAGTTTCAGATATAGAATTTAATTATTCATCACTTACATACAACACCCAGTGCTTATTTCAACCCGTGACCTCCTTAACACCCATCACCCATTTAGCCCATCCCTCACCCACCCTGCTTTCAGCAGCCCTCAGGTTGTTCCCTGTACTTAAGAGCCTGTCTTAGGGTTTGCCTCTCTCTTTCCCCCACCATGTTCCTCTGTTTTGTTTCTTAAGGTCCACATTTAAATGAAATCACATAGTGTTTGTCTTTCTCGGGCTGACTTACTTTGCTTAGCATAATACTCTCTAGCTCCATCCACATCATTGCAAATTGCAAGATTTCCTTTTTTTTTTTTTTTAAATGACTGAGTAATAGTCAATTGTGTGTGCATACATTATCTTTCATTATCTTTTCGTTAGTTGATGGACATTTAGGGTCTTTCCATAAATTTGGCTATTGTTGGTAATGCTGCTATAAACACCTGGCTGCATGTATCCCTTCGAATCAGTACTTTTGTTTCCTTTGGGTAAACCCCTAGTATTGAAATTGCTGGACTGTAGAGTAGTTCTATTTTTAACTTTTTGAGGAACCTCTGTACTGTTTTCCAGAGTGGCCGCACCTGTTTGCCTTCCCACCAACAGTGCAAGAGCGTTCCCCTTTCCCTGCCTCACAAACACCTTTTGTTTCTTATGTGGTTAATTTTAGCCATTCTGACTGGTGTGAGGTGAATAGGTCATTATAGTTTTGATTTGTATTTCCCTAATGATTGGTGATATTGAGCGTCTTTTCATGTGTCTGTTAGCCATCTGTATGTCTTCTTTGGAAAAATGTCTATTCATGCAAAGGAATGAAACTGGACCACTTTCTTACGCCATACCCAAAAATAAATCCCGAGTAGATTAAAGACCTAAATGTGAGACAAGGAAACCATCAAAATCCTGGAGGAGGGACACCTGGGTGGCTCAGTTGATTAAGCGGCTGCCTTCGGCTCAGGTCATGATCCCAGCGTCCTGGGATCGAGTCCCACATCGGGCTCCTTGCTCGGCGGGGAGCCTGCTTCTCCCTCTGTCTCTCCATTCTGTCTGCTTGTGCTCGCTTGCTCTCCCTCTCTCTCTCTGACAAATAAGTAAAGTCTTTAAAAAAAAAAAAAAATCCTGGAGGAGAACACTGGCAGTAACCTCTTTAATACTGGCTGTAGCAACTTCTTACTAGATATGTCACCTAAGGCAAAAGAAACAAGCAAAAATAAACTGTTGGGACTTCATCAAAATAAAAACCTTCTGCACAGTGAAGGAAACAGCCAACAGAACTAAAGGGAAACCTATGGAATGGGAGAAGATATTTGCAAATAATATATCCGATAAAGAGTTAATATCCAAAATATATAAAGAATATGTAACACTGAACATTCAAAAGCAAATAATCCAGTTTAAAAATGGGCACAATTTTTTTGCCTTTTTATAAATACAAGCAGATAGAGATATTTCTATAGATTATCTCATTTTCATTAACACAGCATAAAGAATTGTTTAAAGTATACAAAAATACTCACAGAGCAACATGATAGATAACCAGCTGGCAGTTTCCTTTACCCACAGTAATCATCACTATATTGTTAATTAATTTGGTATTATTCTTAGCTATATATACTATCTTACTAACAAAATGAATAGTACATATCAATCTCTGAAAATTAGATTGAATAATTTCATTGTCTAAGTAAATAAATTTCCTTAGTTTAAATCTGTGCCCAGCATTATCTTCCAATAGCACAGATATTTTAAAACAATTTATATTTATTTTAAATCTATTCCATTTTTACATGCTTATAGTATATTCTCTCTTAATACTCACATATATATATATAAAAATTATACATTTGAATTTGATTTTCATCTGAACATTTGACCAAAAGCAAATAATTTCAAGTATAAATAGTCTTTCAAGAAGAAATGGATTTATTTTCCTTTAGCGTATATGTATAGTATATATATTCCACTTGGACATTTTTGTCTCTCAAGACTTAACAAACCTACCCAAAAAATACTTTGTATAAAGGTAAATACTAATTCTGATTAGGTAGCAGTTGAAAACCCAAGTCAAAATTGATTTTGTCACCTGATATTATGTCAAATTACTTTTAAACAATTCTCTTGAACTGTAAGTGTGTGTGTGTGTGTGTGTGTGAGAGAGAGAGAGAGAGAGAGAGAGACAGGGAGAAAAAGAGATAGATGAAGCTATGTAGTTGAATATACTTTTGTTAAAATAAGGCTGAGGGGTGTTGATGAGTGAAGTATGTTTTTTCAACCCTAAACAAGTAGTAAATTGAGTGACGTTTGGTGTTTATAACAGATGAAAATTTCTTTCTGCTCTAACCTCCGATGACTAGACAAGCTCAGTTTCTTTAAATTCTGTGTTTAATAATTACACTGAATCTTATTTGAAAAGACAGTGTAGGATGAATAGATAAAAAACATAGATGAATAGATAAAAAACATTCCGAATGCAATCTCCCAGGAATGGCAATATAATCTTAATTTCTTTAAGAATAAATTTAGGTAATATGCCAGATTTTGAAAGTCAGGTGTTTTCATATGGTAACTGTTAAGTTTCCCATAACATGTAAAGCCCCAAACTAAATTTTTAACACCTGAGTTCTCTATTCAAACACACACAGTCTTCGTAGTTACATAGGAACATCAACCATTATTTAAAAAAATAAAAACTTTAAAATTTGAAAATAAAAATAGGTAACCTATTTCCCAGGGCAGATCAAACTATTCAGAAGTTTTGCCTTTCTTTCCCAGAGACAAACACTGAAAGCAGTTAACCAAGATCCATATTAAAAGAGAATAAATGAATATATGGTTTTGGATATTTTGCATTTGTGGTGCCTTTGTTGGTAAAGGCCTTTTTTTTTTTTTTTTTTTTACTTTAAAGAAGTAATTATATTGGGAGAATACTGACATTTAAGAAGAAGTTAGGAAAAGCAGAAAATAGAACACAAAGATGACCGAGGAGGACTAATTAAGTACAGCACAGGAACTACCAGTAGAATGACCTCTCAGAAGGCAAAAGAAGTTGAATCCTCAAGAAAGAGTGGCAGAGGCTGTGGAATGGTGAAATTAGGTTAAAGCTTGAGGAACACCAGTTGGATTAGGTCAATACAAACAATTTTGGTGAAGAGATTGTAAAGGAAATCATATCAGAATAGGTGGTTGAGAGCACAAGAGGGGAGAAAGTGGGCTCAGCTGTGTAGATAGCTCCTTTCTTTCAGGATAAGATAGATACAAGCAAGAGGAATACGGATGGTTAAAGGAGGTTTGTGCTTGTTTGCTTACTTTTAGAACAGAAGATAGTTGAGTACATTTTACAAACTGAGAGGAGAGAGAGTGAGAGGAGAGAATGAAGTTCTAGACAGAAGGCAGAGGCAGATCCCTGAGCAGACTGGAGTTGAGGGTCCTCCCAAGACCCCCGGCACTCCCAGTCCCTCCTACCCTGCTCTATTTGTCTTTTCTCTGCTGCTTTGGCTACTTTCTACATAATTCATGTATTTGTTACATTTATCACTTGTCTTCTCCACCACTTCACCCTCAATCTCTTTTGTGAATTTTTCATTTCCTACTATTCCCACTTATCCTTTAAATGGAAGTGTCTTCCCAGGGCTATAAAGTTCACAGGGGCAGAGATACTTATCTTTTTTTCATTCATATATTTCAAGCACCTAGTAGTTGGGGGGCACTCAATAAATACTTGTTGAAATAAATAGATATCGGATTGTACAGTTTTAAAAAAATGTTGGGATTAGCTTGAAAGATTCTATTTTGGGGATGCCTGGGTGGCTGAGATGGGTAAGTGTCTGCCTTCAGCTCAGGTCATGATCCCAGGGTCCTGGATTCGAGCCCCATGTCGGGCTCCCTGCTCATCAGCGAGTCTGTTTCTCCCTTTCCCACTGTGATCTATCTCTTTCTGTGTCAAATAAAATCTTTAAAAAAAGAAAGATTTTATTTTTTCTTTTTTACCTGTGAAGTAGGAATAATTAAGCTGCAACTTACAAGAAAGGTAATCAGAGATTTCATATATACTGAAGGCAGATGTAGTGATCAGATGCTATTTGTGGAATAACCGATAAGCCCTATTTAAATGACTCACAAGCCCTATTTAAGTTCATCATTTGTTCATCTGATATAATGGTTTATTTTCTTTTATTAAATTGGCATCATTTAAACACTAGATTTAACTCACAGTTTCAGATGTATGGCTTGTCATGGAAAGCAGGAGGAGGTGGCAATGCTTGACTCATCTCTGCATGACAGCAGTTACCTGGATCTGATCTGAGGCTGGCCCCTGACCACCACCCTCCAGGACTTGGGCTCACAAGATAAAGCATGTGATCTTCATTTGCCAAAGTCTTACCCATTCACTGTGATGTCCTCAACACTTATGCCTATTGTCAGTCACTATTTATTCTTAAACTTGAGCTACTATTTTTCATAGTAAAGCTTCTTCATCCTGCCTGGCCTCTTTGGGCAAATGTGTCTGCAATCCATAATATTGATAGTATTCAACTAACAAGTAATTTGTGTCCCAGTAGGATTTTCTAGAATTTTTAGAAGTAGATGAAACTCCTCCTCATAGCTAGTCAAGGCCTACATAAGCTGGAGTCTCCCATCCCATCCTCTGACCTCCATTCACAATCTCCACTTCGCTTTAAATACACTCCTATTTTCTGTTTTCACTGGCCCCCTTCCTTTTTCTTTTTCTTTCTTTTTTTTTTTTTTTATTTATTTGACAGATAGAGATCACAAGTAGGCAGAGAGGCAGGCAGAGATTAAGGAGGAAGCAGGCTCCCTGCCGAGCACAGAGCACAGGGCTCGATCCCAGAACCCGAGGTCATGACCTGAGCCGAAGGCAGAGGCTTAACCCACCCAGGTGCCCCCCGCTTCCTTTTTCTTAAATATGTCAAGCTCCCTCCAGTCTCTATGCCTTTACATTTTCAGTTTCCTTTACTGAGATTTCTTTCCTTCAGATAATCAATATGGCTGACTGCTAATTTTGCCACATGTACAAACATGCATTAACAAGCAGCTCCTTCCCTCAGAACCATACAAGTTGTTTTGAAATCTCAGTGAATTTCAGTTTTCTGTCCCTTTAAGTTCAATAAGCAGCTTACATGAATGGCTTACTCAAGGCAAGGGGGACAGTTTTCTAGTGGAAGGATTAATTTAAATTGCAAGGCAGAACCATGTGACAAAGTCTGCACACAGAACAGATTGGATTCCCTAGATTCTACTCTGAAAAATAGGCTTACTGAATACTCAAACCATACTCATGCAAATGCAAGTGTGCCCATTCAGTGTATCTAGCCAGTAGAAATATCTTGACTAACACTCATTTCCCTGAAGAAAAATTATTCCTAGGACATTATAGACTAATTAATAAACTTCCTTATATTGAATGGAGTTACAAATGGGGCTCCTGTGAAGTGGCTTTAACATTAGTTAGTTAGCTAGTTCAAATGCTAACTAGCTCTCTTTGGAGTGTTAGTCCTGATTAGTGTACTTGAAATATTAATCAAATGTCCCTAAGGGATAGATAAAATTAACACATATTTACTCCTGTACATGTACACTCACACGTATCCCATTCTCTATTCTGATGTGTTTTGCAGTACATCACGGGAAATATACCAGATAGGGATCACTCATACATAAAGCCAAACAATGAGAATATTTTCCTTCCCACCACTCCCAAACCAATTTTGAGTGAATTGGCATGAAAATAAAAGATTAGTTTACTATGGGACTAAGAGTGCCATTCAACCCTTTACTCCATCTTTGGGAAATAACGGGATTTGAGAAAATTATTTCTGGAACCTCCCATCATAACTTGAAATATATTTGGTTACAGAAACAAGGCCAATCTTGATTTGACTTAAAATGGATCTGCTGGTTTTGCATTTCTGGATCTTTATGGGCTGAATAGGCATTGAACCTTCCCTGAATAACTGTCATGAAACCCACACTATGTCTTTCCATTTTTTTTCCCCCTGATCCTTCAAGTATATGTATTACACACAGGTATAAAAGCAGTGTAGAATTTACTGACAATTTTGTGAGATAAAATGAGGAGAGGGTCTAATATCAAATATTCCAACATAAACTCTCAAAATTCTTATGAGACATTGCTCTCCTCTCAGGTATCTCTGCCTTTCATGTGATCCACAGATAGCATCCTCTTCCCTTCCCTTACCTCAGACGTTGCCCAGGTCCTGATTCTGTCCCTTCTCTTCTAAAAGCCAAAGCTTCCCTTTCCTTTCACATGCATGATAACCCTACATTTTTCTCTGAATCCTAGATACCAACTGATAGCCCAGGCCCCAAAGCCCCAGTCTCCATGATTAATGAATTTATCAAAACAGCAAATGTAGGTCTTTTCCTCTGGAGGATTTGTGTGTTAGCAATCTAGAAAAATAAAACAAAATTCCCCACATTTTACATCTGTCCTTAATAAGGACAGATGTATAGACTGAGTTCCAAACACCTATGAACACATTTTAGAACACAATCTGTTCTTAATTTGTAGACTTCTTGACTAATGGAAATAGAAAAAAATGCTCATTAATTTTGAATTTTCTTCGAATATGATGGATGTGGTTTCTTATGATGATATTTATTATGTAACAAAAAGGTACATATTGTTCTGTCCCAACACACAGGAATACACAGTTATTTGTGTACAGAGTATTAACTAAGAACAAATATCTAAAAGTAATTGGGAGGTCATAATAAGCTTCCTAAAATAACTTTGTAGGAAAAAAAAACATGAAAAATTTGATTCTAGTAATCGACTCTTCAACAGATGTAATCTGTCTCTCTGCATTCTTTTAGTGATGATATTTTCTAGGAAAATAATCAGGACTGAGGTTATTTGCAATTTTGCAATATTGTTGGTATAGGAATTAGTTCAGGAGATGTTGGAATTCCTAGAACATTTCCATAATTTATGGGAAAAGTACTTAAGAATATTTGAAAGTAGTACTGTCCTAGAAAAATATCTGCTTTATCCCTTACTAGAATCAACCCTGCAAATAGGCAGAGAACAGAGACCTATCTACATATTATGATGTAAAGGGGCCGTACAGAGTCCTAATATCCTATATCATCTCACCTACTGCCATTGTTTGAACCTTTTTTCAGAGGTATGAGAAAAGAATACAAATTCTCCAGGAAAAAAAAAAAAAAGCTAAAATGTTCATCATATTATGCCTCAAAGGCATGGAGGAAGAGACTCATTTAGGAAGAGCTTGTAACTGAAATAATGAGATCTTGACCCAAAAGGAATGAGAAAGTAGATGACCTGGTAGAAAAAAAACTAGATCAAAATTTAGAAATTTTGAGTTCTGATGCTAGTTCTGATGTTGTCTTGCTATGGGATCTTGGGCAACTCATTTAATTATTGGCAGACAGAATTTCTCCAACTGTGAAATGAGAATAATAGCAGCAGTCCTTCCCACGTTTCAGAATTATGTTAAGAGTAGAAAAATATGTTTATTGTCCTGAAAATTTGAAAAGTGCTATATATGTTATTACTATTAATAAAAATGATGATAGAGTTAGAATCAAGAAAATAATAGGAAAAGCAGAGCAGAGGTCCATTTTAGGTTAGCTAGTGCTAATCATAAACATTGATAGTATAGGATGAAGCTGCAAAGAAAGGAAAGAAAAGAAATTTCCAAAATAATCTTCTACCCAAGACAGATTAAATGTTCTACCAGGAGGTTGAAGTAAGCCGTGAATTAGCTGAACCTTAATTCTGCCTAGACTTGACTTAATTCTGTCTAGACCTAGATCATAATGTAAGGGTAAACTAGGTGAGTGGGAAAACATAGATGAACAACAGCAAAAGTATGGCATCAAAAATTATAGATCCTATTTCCATGTATTTAAAAGCCAAATTTGCTATTGCCCCCCCCCCCACCATGGGTCCGTGATTAAAGGAGTGAGACTGATATAAAGCAAAGGTCAAGCAAAGCTTTGTTTTGTGCCAAGCATCAAGAATCAAACTGACTGGCCAGGGCCATGCCGCTTACAGAGAGGGAAACCCTTCTCTGTTTCACAGACTAGCTCTTAAGGGCAAAGGCCATGCGGTCGGGCCTGGCCACGCACAGGTAGCCAACAGGTCCTGATTCAGGACCTGGCCAACAAGGTTGTTGTTTAACCTTAATGGAAGCCTCTGGTTAAATAAGTCCTTACAAAATTGAAATAATGATTAGGAGGAAGCTCAAGAGCTAACTCGGCTATTTAAAACTTTTTATTTGCTATGTATTTCTAGAGTCTTCAGGAGATTGCTTTTAATATGCTGTGATATCATGTTCATCAATATCTCATATGACTTCACAATTTACTGGAGTAGATGTTTAATCTGAGAAAACTGACAAATTTTAAGTATTTTAAAGCCTAAGTTGTGATAATTTTGGACAAAACATTTTAGAACCACTCAAATTCTGTCATCTGGTTATTTACAAATCCACACAATTAGAGCTGACCAAAAATGTTCAGGGTTTTGTGGTAATAAAATTATTGCCTCAAGAATCAAAGAAAGCATGAAATAAGTTGCAATGATTTTGACCTCTGACCTGCAAGTCTATGATATCCATCCTTCAAAAGTTGCCTTGCCCGTAAGGAGACAATTATTGATTTTGTAAAAAAAAATCTTCTAAATTTTCTCTATTACTTTAGTTCTAGTAATGAGTCTAAGGTTTAGATTTAATCTGAACACTCCTGAGACATAATAGAATATTTCCCATTTTTGTCTGGTTCTCAGCTCATTATATATTACATTCAAAACTGGAAGTAGAGGCAAGAAAGAAAGAAAGAAAGAAAGAAAGAAAGAAAGAAAGAAAGAAAGAACAAAAAAGAAATACCCTGTTGCCTTCCATTTCTCTTTCCTGTCTTCCATGCCAAAAGAAGTTTCCAGGGAAGATATAAGATAGGGAGAATAGACTATTCAGGTCACTTTGGGTTTTACATGTCAAAACCCAAATCTAATTAGTTCAGGCAAAAGGGAAATTTATTCAAAGATTACGCAGTTACTTTACAATAAGGAAGAATAAACTATTAGGAAGGGAGAGGAAGCAGCTGAGCCTCAGGAAACAGATAATCAAAGGCTGCCGCGTCTTCCATGTCCTTCACTTTGCCTGTCAACCTCATCATCCTCAAAGTTCCCTGCAGATGAGCCCTCTTCTCATGGAGGAAGTATGGTCATCAAAAGAAAAAAAGTTTAACATCTAACACCACCTATAATTTTAAAAACTCTTGTGTGATGACTTGGTTTCAGATAGCAAAATCATGGGGGAGGGATTATGATTGGCCCAGCAAGGGTCAAGTACCCCTAATCTTGGCACGATGGCCATGGGGCAAGGTAACATAAGAACCAGGCAGTGCTGATGGTTCTGCATGTTTGGAGTGGTTTCTGAAGGAAAGTAAGTGAAAGGAGTCATTTCCTGAAAACAGGGGAGGGTAGAGAGCATGGCTGAAAAGACTAATCAATAGATACTCATTATATAAGAACAAATCAGGAATACCTGGGAGATAATATTATTTGTTAAGAAATAAACAAGTCTTCCTTAGAAACTTAGAAAATTGTAATTCTTATTATGCCTACTTCTATTTATATTCTGATAGTACTATTGGCAAATTTTCACAACATGCAGCTTCCAATTATAAAAGGGGACTGAGTCCTGAAAATTGACTTCTAAGAAATTTGGATCTAAAAATTCATAGAATCAGCTCTACAAATGGTATTTTTTAGGTCAGTTGATGAAAGTAGAATATAATGTGCCTAAATTATTACAGTAACAGTCCATTTCAATATCACTGAACTTCATTAGAGTATCTAAAGGGCCCAGCTTCCACGCACCATGGAACATTTTACCTCTTAGTGATTTACCTCTTAGTGGACATCAAGCAACCAGATGAGAGTTAGGTAGTAACAGAAGGCAGGAAAGGGAACTCTGCTTGGAATTACCAGGCACTCTCTGTGTCTGGTGCAGTATGATGTAGAGAAGATGGAATGAAAGTCTCACAACCTGTGTTTTAGATTAAGTTCTACTTGCTGTGAGACTTCAGAAAACAGGTCTTGGTTTTCACATCTTAATATGATGATGGTGATGGTAGTAGTGATGGTGTGTGTCTGTGTTAGGGGGAAGTTGGGCTGCTACTTAAATTCAAGACTACCTTTTAAAGTTCTTTCAACCCTTGTACTTCTGTGATTGAGAAAATGCGCTTTCTTACAGCACAATAGCTACTTAAGGAAGGGCAGTTCTCTGAGCTAATAGTTACATGGGGAGGGGACCAGAAGGGAAGTAAACCAGGAGCACAGGCTATTCTTCTGTGTCCATTGGTTTATGTTTTTCTTAATAAACCCTCTGGCTGACAGGGGGGCCAGACAAGTCTCTTTTTCTGAGGTTCACTGTATTAGCAAATGAAGTAATGCTAAAACAATTGCAAAAAGGATAGATTTGTCAATATTTTCATTTGACACAACGAAACTTATGATATGATGCAATTAAATTATTCATAATTATATTTACAAAAAAGAAAAATTCATGACATAATCCAGGTAGAATGATCCAGTAGTCAAATATGTGTGGAGTTTAATGAGATATATTTTTTTAAAAATTGTCAATAAATTCATCTGTAAATATATCCGTGAGTATTTATATGAACTCATTTGGAGAAATATTGAAAGTTTAATTCATGGCCAATTTTGCATAAGGTTTAGACTTAGCCAAATGATCATCTGGCATTTTGTGTGAGAGATGCTGCTGCCTTGTGTTAATAAATGAGAAACTTATTTCTAGTCAATGTATCAAACTAAAAATAAAAGTGCTGTTTATTCTCAATAATTTCATGTTATTTCTAGAAATCTGGTGATTATCTTATCAGTTATCTATGCATTTTTTCCCTCAGAGTAGTTTCTATTATTTGAAGGAGAAATAAAAATAAGGAACTCAGAAAAGTTAAATAGATGTGCAATAAATTTGGGGAACAAATTGAAATGATCGGACATCATTTTGGGCTGGGATAAGTCATAAATGTACTTCAAGAGAATTCTTCCTCTCAGACTGTGGGTTTAATGAAATTCAACATGGGTTTTGAAAAACTTTAATTTTTATTAATAATTTTAGAAGTTTTCTAACACAAAGATAACAAATTTTTGTAAATTGAATGCAATGTGTATACACTGAAACTGAGATTGTTTACTTTTTTAAGAGAAGAATTTGAAAATTCAAAAGCCATGATCTTAGAGCAATTGACTTATAATGTCTTGAGCGGGTTGAAGGGGTTCCAATTTTGGTAATGAAAAGATATTTTTTTCAGTAAGTGTTGAGAAACTAAGAAATTAGGTAAGTGAATACTTCTTTTTCCTAGTTATTACATTTGAATATCATAAGATAGAAATAACAGAAAGTTACAATTATAAGCAAAAAAATTTATTTTTTTCCTTCTCATGTAGACTATATAAAATTGCTACTGCCTGTAGTATGAGTATACATTTGCTCATTTGCATCAAGTATTCTTAGTAAAATCAAAATTTAAGAAGAAAGAAATAAAATGGTGTCAGCTCATCTAAGGAGAGTTTGCCTGGTGGTGGGTATTATGGAGGGCACGTATTGCATGGAGCACTGGGTGTGGTGCATACGCAATGAATTTTGGAACACTGAAAAAAAAGTAAAATAAAATAAAAATATAAAGAGTTTGCTAAAGATATGTAAAAAGAAGAGATACTGTGATTTTACATATGGGAGACAAGTGGAACAGACCAACCATAGGGCAGCACATCAAAGAAGAAAGTAGGTCAGTGAGCCCCATGGCAATACAATGAATTGCTGTTATTTAAAGGGATGGTCAGAGAGTTAAGCTGCCTGTGAACAAGAATGCCTGCGAGAGAACAATGGTAAATGAACAGAAAAGCAGGGTCAGAGCAAAACAGTTGCAAGGCTCAGAGTGTGAACTTCATGTCCTTGGGTCGGGCAGAGGATGAAACGGCAGAACAATGTCGTCATTCAGAAGCTTCCTGGCGGCAGCAAGCTGTATAATGAGAAGCAAACTGAACTGAGGACCTCCACAGACAAAGTGGAGGAAAACAGCCTCAGGATATGGAGAGAACTGAGCAGAATTTGAGACTGGATGTTAACTAGCAACTCATCAGGATGAGCACTTTCCAATAAAAGAAAATTTTAAGTAATAAAAGAAACACTGGGGAAACCACAATACTTAAATCTATTTGTTGTAAAAGATATATACTCAATGGGATTAATTACCTGTGTTTAGGGATCAGAGCAACATTATAAACTGGGGCAAGTATCATTTCTTGTTTCCATCTTTAAGATTTACTATGAATTTTCTTTTTCTTTTTAGATTTTATTTATTTATTTGGTAGACAGAGATCACAAGTAGGCAGAGAGGCAGGCAGAGAGAGAGGAAGGGAAGCAGGCTTCCGGCTGAGCAGAGAGCGGATATGGATGGGATATGGATGCGGGGCTTGATCCCAGGACCCTGGAATCACGACCCAAGCCAAAGGCGGAGACTTTAACCCACTGAGCCACCCAGGTGCCCCTACTGTGCATTTTCTTGAATTGTAATTGCCAAGTCTAGATTGGTAATCAAAAAAAGTATAGGAGACTGAGAAGAACAAACTAACTTCAGACCAAGAACACTTTACTTTTTCTGCCATAGAAGATGTGACTTAAATTGGTGGGGCAGAATTTCATTCATCTGAAAAAAAAAAAATGACTAGGTTGAAATTACGTATACTTTGAATGGGAAATACTTTTAACGAAAGTGAGGTTGAAGTCAGTTATTTTTTCACTTAAAATGATATGAGCATCTATGCTGTTCAGACATTGTTCCCGGAGTGAAAAAATTTAATGATTTTTTTAAAGATTTTATTTATTTATTTGTCAGAGAGAGAGAGTGAGTACAGGCAGAGGCAGAGGGAGAAGCAGGCTCCCTGCTGAGTGAGGAGCTGATGTGGGACTCGATCCCAGGACGCTGGGATCATGACCTGAGCCCAAGGCAGCCACTTAACCAACTGAGCCACCCAGACATCCCAAAAAATTTAATGATTTAAACAGGAAAATAAAGTATGTTTTTCAGGAAATGTTAAAGCTTACTTAAGAGATGTGGTTTAAAGTTTTATGTGAAAGTGGTTTTCAAGGCTGTAAACTTTTTGTCAGTTGTGTTTCCTTGTCTAGGATCAGGCATTAGGAATAAAGAATTGAGTTTTATCTCAGTTGTAGTTTTGTTAGATATAATGCCCTCCTTTATTTCTGATAATTTTCCTTGCTTTGAAGTCTATTCAGTCTGAAAGCATAAACAAGCCAACATGAGTTCCCGCTTTGGTGAGTTACAGATAAACCAGGTGGAGTTGATGTACAAAGTCAACTTTATTTTTGCAGCAAATAAGGAGATCACAGGGAGTAACTTACAAAGCTGTGATTCCCTGAACAAGGGTGGATATGTTCCTTCCTTTTATTTAGGGTTAGGATAACTATTTAAAAAGGGGGGCCTTGTCATCATATGTAGAGGCAGGCTTAAGGTTGTGCCTTATGGAAACATCCCTATACATACATTATATGTGATGTAAATGAGGCTTGTACTACTTGGGCAGAGATTTTAGTATTACAATGAGGTAAGTGTAATTGTTGGTCATTCTCAAGGTCACTCCATGGTCCATCTGTGCAGGCCCAAGTTGGGGTTATGCTCAAATTGGTCTGGGTGGTCTGGGCAGGCTCTCTCTCTCAAGGGGCAATTTTGCTTTCCATTTACTTGAGTTTAGAGATAAGCTGGAAAAGAGTTTAAAGAAAAATGTGGGACAAATTGTGAGTGAGTACAAACAGGTGGGCAGTTAAGATCAAGTCTGAGGGTCTAGCTGGTAAAAAAGTAGTATGGCTACTCCTGCTTTCTTTGATTAATGTCAACAAAATATATTTTCTCCACTCATTTATAATTTTAATCTGTACATATCTCTATATTTAAAGAAATTTATTTTTTTAAAAGATTTTATTTATTTTATTTGAGAGAGAGGAAGAACAAGAGCAAGCATGAGCAGGGGAGGCAAGGAGAGGCGGAGGGAGAAGCAGATGTCTGGCCGAGCAGGGAGCCTGATGGAGGTCTCAAACCCAGCACTCTGAGATCATGACCTGAGCCAAAGGCAGTAACTTAACCGACCTATCCACCCAGGTGCCTCTATTTAAAGAAATTTCTTATAGACAATCTATATTTGGGTCTTATATTAATAAATACCACACTTTCTATTTGTTGCCTGTGTTGTTTGTCTCTATTTTTGTCTTCCACTCTTTCTTTGCCTTTTGTAGTTTTTATGGAGCATTTTGTATCATTATATTTTCTCTTCTTTCTTAGCTTATTGGTTATACTTTTTAAAAAAAATGTTAGTGGTTGCCCTAGAATTTGCAATATACATTTACAACTAATCCAAGTCTACTTTCAAATAACACTATACCATTTCACAGATAGTGTGAGTACCTTATAATAATAATGCAATAGTCTTATTCTCTCGTGTACCTTATATGGTCACTGTCATTTATTTCACTTATGTATAAGCATGCATAAACATATATAAAACATGTATACATAGCATACATAAATGAATATATTATTGCTATTATTACTTTGGAACATCAGCTGTTAGATCAACTAAAAATAAGAGAAGTTAAGGTTTTGTGGGGTTTTTTTTTGAAGTTAAGGTTTTTATTTTATCTTCATTTACACTTTCATTGATGTTCTTCCTTTTGTTATATAGTTCCATGTTGCTGATCCATATTACTTTCCTTCTGTCTAAAGAATTTTGATATTTCTTGCAAGGCAGACCTCCTGGCAACAAATTCACTCAATTTTTATTTGTCTGAGAAAGTCTTTATTTCTCCTTCTTTTTGAAAGATAATTTCACGGTGTACAGGATTGTAGGTTGCTGGGGTTTTTTTCTGTCAGCATTTTAAATATTATTCTTCATTCCTCTCTCGCATAGTTTCTGAGAAGTTGGATGTGTTTCTTATCTTTATTACTCTCTAGGCAAGAATTTTCCCCCACTCAGGCTTTTTTCAGTATTTTTTTCTTTTTCTTTGATTTTCTGTAGCTTGAATATTATATACAGAAGCATAGTATTTTGGATATTTATCCTGCTTGGAATTCTCTGAGCTTCCTGGATCTATGGATCTAACATTAATTAGAGAGAAATTCTCAAGTCATTATGGCTTCAAATATTGCCTCTATTTCTTTCTCTTTTTTCTCATTCTAATATTCCCATTACCTGTATGTTACATCTTTTATAGATGTCCCACAGTTCTTGCAGATTCTCTTTCATATTTTCCTCTTTGCTTTTTCAGCTTTGGAATTTTCTCTTGTTATATCTTCAAGCTCAGAGATTCTTTCCTCATCCATATCCAGTCTGCTAATGATCCTGTCAAAGACATTCTTCATTTCTGTTACAATGTTTTTGATTTCCAGTATTTCTTTTTTATTCTTCCTTAGAATCTCCATTTCTCTCCTTACATTATCCATCTGTTCTTACAGGTTATCTATTTTTTCCATTAAATTCATTTGCATTTTAATTATAGCTTAAAACACAATTCCTGGTGTGATAATTCCAACATTCTTGTTACATCTGACTCTTGTTCTGATGGTTGTTTAGTCTTTTCAAACTGTGTTTTTTGCCTATAGGTTCCTTGTAATTTTTGTGGAAAGGTGAACATGATGCTCTGGGTAAAAGGAACTGTGGTAAACAGATTTTTTTTTTTTTTTTTTTTTTTTTTTGACACAGAGAGAGAGCACAAGTAGGCAGAGAGGCAGGCAGAGAGAGAGAGAGGGAAGCAAGCTCCCCGCTGAGCAGAGAGCCCAATGCAGGGCTCCATCCCAGGACCCCGGGATCAAGACCTGAGCCGAAGGCAGAAGCCTTAACCTACCGAGCCACACAGGAACCCCTTCAGATCTTTAGTAACATGGTGGTAAGGTTTGGGGAAGAAGTGTTCTATGTTCTATGAGAAGGTTCACCCTTTTAGCGAGCCTGTGCTTTGACCGTAAACCTCACCAGTGCTTCTTGGTACCCCTCCTCCCCACTTAAGTGGGATAGGATGGCTAAATGGGATGGAATTTGGTATTTCTCTCCCCCTAGGTAGGTTAGTCTTTGATATAATCCCAGAAGGTTAGGCTCTGGTAAAAGCCTCCTGAGAGCTGAACTTGTTAAGAAGAATAGAATGCTCTGTTTTTGAAAATGGCCACTATCCCCCTTCCTTTTGAAAAGCATGAGCTTTTTGTCAGAGTTTTACTGTGAGAACCTAGTAGAGCTCCAGGAGATAAAATACACGAGACTGTGAGGGCCCTAAACAGTTACTCTCCTGCCCCCGGAGTTTTTAATCTGTCCATCTTATTCACACTGAGCCTTCAGGCTTTCATCAGTTAATATTAGCTCAGGTTTTCCTACCCTGGCACTAGTTTCTGCATGGGTTTCTGCTCCAGCAAGTTGTGTTCCTCTATATCCACCTTTCTGTATTTCCATATTTTGGCAGTGGTTTGCTCTGTGACCTTGCCTCTCTAATGGATCTAAGAAGAGGTTTTTTTGTTGTTTTTTTTTTTTTTCAGCTTGTTCAGCGTTTTCCTTGTTAAAATAGAGTGGTGACGTCAAAGCTTTTACATTGTGGCCTCTGGAGTGAGTCTATAAAAATGCTTTGAAAATCAGATCATGTTGCTCCTCTACTCAAACAAACAAACAAACAAAAACACCGAATATATCTGTCAGTAACTTCCCAGAATAACAGCTAAAATGCTTATCACGTCCCCGGAGATCGTATATTGTCAGGCTCCTTTTCCGCCCAGGCCGAGTTCTGCTATCTGAGCTTACCTCTCAGTATTGCCTCATTGCTGACACTCTAAGCTCATTGCTGTCCTGTGATCATGGCAGACACGCTTCAAAGTGTTTACAATTCTTGTTCCATTTGCGGGGAACGGTCTTCTAGATAGCTCCACGACTCACTCCTACCTTCTTTACACCTAGTTGAGGTCATTTCTCCCTGTGAAGAAGCTCTTTTGTTGTCAGAGGTTTCTCAGTGAGATTGCAATCAGAGCTGGATGATTTGGCTATGTCCTTGGGCGTATATTGACATCAGGCTATGGTAGCCTATAGAGATCATTGCTTCAATAGAAAACTACCCTGCCTGGAAGACAGAGCCTTCTAAAATGCCAGCACAGGACACCCTCCTATGGGCATGCTTAAAAAACACAGACAGCATTAGCTTCTGTGGCTGTAAATGCAACTCCCCTTTCGTTATTTTATTTTTAGTGCTTTCAAGGCTAACCACTGACTCCTGCTGATTGATGCATTCTTTATTTTAGACATGCTATTGTGTTCAATCAATGGCAGTCAAGTCTTGCTAGCTAGGGAGCCGTTCTGTCCCTTTCTAAAGTGAAACTGTTCAACACATTTAGCTCCATTATATGGAGGCTTAGAAATTTAACTCTATTTCTGAGTTCATAGGGAATGCATTAGCTTAGAAGCAAAAAGGAGTATTGGAAGGGCACTTGACTATAGAGGGCAAAAGAGGTACTCAGTCCCTCAAAGTGATTCTCATCCTAGGCTGAGTAGTAGGATTCTCACAAAATTCTGGCTCCTACCTCATACTTACTGACAAAGTGTGGGCACTTTACATTTTAAGTAAAACTAAACTACTCTCCAGAGATATTATTTGAATTCACACTTCTAACAGACAGTATGTAACTGCTCCTCCTACCCTATCTTCTCCTTTGTATTTACTGCTAAATCTTTTACCTAGGGTTTACTCTTGGGCAAGAGCTTTGGTGAAATGTATCATAGTAAAAATATACATAAGATATATAATATTCACAAATAGTTATTAATATCACATAAACATGCTGACCTTATTTCTGTGTATGATGAAGAGAAATGCATATCACACATTTAATCCTCTTCAGAAAAATGCTTTCCTGAGTAATAGGGTATTAAATGAAATGACCACGTGTTGATTTGCAGTTTATGTTAACTGACCAGTCACCATATTAGAACAGAGATTAACTGTACTACTTATATGTAATTTACTTCAGATAAAGTAGAAAATAGATTTAAGGTGAGTTCAGGTCATGATAATGTGTTTAGCTTTCATTCCGAATGAAATGAAAATATCTCTTGATCTCTGTGACATAAGTGTATTAATGTATAGCTAGGCATTATAAATGAATGACAAGAATATTAAACAAATACATATGAAAGCATTTTGGGAAATGGAAAGCAGATTTTCTGTCTGAAAGATGATGGGACTGCTGTATCATGTTTTCTTTCTTTATTTATTTTTTAAGATTTTATTTATTTGAGAGGGAGAGCTAGAGCACAAGTAGGCAGAGTGACAGGGAGAGAGAGGGGGAGAAGCAGGTTCCCAACTGAGCAAGGAGCCTGATGCGGGGCTCAATCCTAGGACCTAAGCTGAAGGCAGATGCTTAACTGTCTGAGCCACCCAGGCTCTGCTGTACCATGTTGTAAAATACATTATATCCCTCAAGTATATCTAGCATGATTATTTTGATAAAATTTGAAGGGTCAAAATACCAGGAACCATTAGAACATAATCTTTTAAAAAAAGAAAAAGATTTTATTTATATATTTGACAGAGAGAAATACAGCAAGAGAGGGAACACAAGTAGGTAGGGGGAGTGGGAGAGGAAGAAGCAGGCTTCCTGCGAAGCAGGGAGCCCAATGTGGGGCTCAATTCCAGGACCCTGGGATCATGACCTAAGCTGAAGGCAGATGCTTAACAACTGAGCCACCCAGGTGCCCCTAGAACATAACCTTTATAGGGCCACTGAAATCACTCTTTTGTATGTAGTAGGCCTTCAGAAAATGAATGGCTGTTAATTGTATTTTGCATATAGTTTTCTTATATAGAACTCAGACTTTCTGTTTCCTTTATCTAGTATATTGCTTAATAAATAGCTCTCCAAATTAGTATCTCCCAAGTTGGAGTTCTTTTTTCCCATACCAGAACTCTCCAAATGTATTATTTGTAGTACTGTCTGTAACACATATTCACAGAATTAACTTCATTTATATATACATCATTGCCCCTTGACCCTCATCTCCATTTGGTCTATAGTTGTGTCTCTCCTGTGCCTAACACACAACAGGGACTTTATTACTTTACGGTGTTTAACTCCTATTGCTTGATGACTACTAGGTGTCATCTCCCAGACTAGACCATGATATGTTTTCTGTGTCTCCCAGAATCCTGTTTCAGGTTTGAGCATGGCAAAGAGAAAGGCTGCATCTTTTCTGACCATCTGAACATTATTTGTAACTTGGTTCTATTCTGGGAATGTTCCTGGCTGAGATTAAATTCTGTTGTATCTTTCTGATTCCAAATTCCATTAAAAACAGTAGCAGTAACAAAAGACTAACAAATTACATCTCAATCTATCAGCTATGTAAAATTCTTGCAAGGAATGTAATAATAAAAAAGGCACTTATGATCTTAGCGCTTGATGTTCCTTCAGGTTTTAAATTGGGAAAAGGTCAATGACAAGGCAAGATTGGGTCCTGGTGACCCAGGTGAAGAGCCCCCAATAAGAATTAGGGACCAAGGTTTATGTCCCAGCTCAGCCAATGAGTGCTGTGTGAATTTAAGCAAGTCATTTGCACACTGATATTGCTCCTTCATCTTTAAGCTAAAGAGATTAGATCAGGATTCATATTCACAATTATTTGTAGGTCAGAGACCCCTCTGAGATTCTGCTGAAAACTATGAGCCTTTTTCCCCCCAAAAGCACAAAGACAACTATAAATAGAGTTCCAAAAGGGTCAGAGACTCTGTAAAATCCACCCACATATTCCCTAGAGGACTTTAGAATGATTTTTAAGGTCTAAAGTATGTTGTTGGGGGAAAAAAAAAAGAATCCATTTACAATTGCCTCTCCCAATGTGAATTAGTTTTTAAAATGTGGATTTGAGTCATTTATGTCATTAGAAGTCATAATTATTTTTTTTGTAATTTAAAGTACACATAGCAGAGCAAATTTTTCAGTAGAAAGAAGATCTCTTTTATGGATTAAAAGCATCTGAGGGTCAGCAAGATGGTCAGTCTCTCCTGTTACACAATGCAGGCCTCCTTCTATGACCCATCTCAGAGACAGACATTTAGCTTAGACTTGAATCCATATAGTGATGAAAGCTCACTCACATGTTTATTGTTGGGCAAAGAGTTCAGGAATTTTCTTTTCTTTACTGAGCTATAATCTGCCCTCACTACATAAATGTCCACTCTGTCTGCTCTCAGGAGCTACTTAGATAAATTTCAGTTCTTTTTCCAGTGTGTTAGGAATTCAATGGCAGTCTCTTTGTCCTCTCTTAGTTACTTACCAGGCATTCCAGTTTCAAATACAATTGTTCTAGAAAAGCAATTTCATAAGACTACTTTAATCTCAATTACCTTCTTCAGTGGAACTCTTGAAACAGAGAGCTTACAATCAGGCAGCATGTTCCAGAAAAGTCTGTCAACCTATGGTTAGGGAGCATTCCTTAAAGTGCTGCCTGCTGTTAGGAATGCTCTGACACCACCAAGAGCCTCGTCCAGAGCCTCGTCCCTAAACAGGTGACTCTGCTGGGTTGTGTTGGAATTGTGATCACCTGAAGCCCTTAACTGCAATCAGTTGAGGCCCCACTCATTCTCTATTTCTTACAGGCAAAGAAATCTTTCTAAAAACAAGCTCCATGTTCAGCAGCATCTTACCCACATCAGCCTATTCCCTGCTCTTGGAAAGCTTTGAGAATACTAGTTTTATCATTCTTCATGCCATCTTTCCCTCCGGGTGTTATGTCATCTATAAATGTAAATAAGCCTGGCTTTTTTTCACTCCAAATTAATTGATAAACATATTGACCCATGGCTTGCCAAACATAAGCTTCCCTCTGTGGATTCATTATTTATAATTCTTCACTCAGTCACTTCACAACTTCATCCAACTCACTTTTAACCACCACCTGATCTAGAGAATGGAGAAGAGCAGGAGGATTATGTCCTATTTGAAGCAACATTTATTTCCTTTCTTTTTCTTCTTTTACTCAGTCTCGTTTCCTTTCCTCCAACTCTGTTTTCTTCATTCCTTCATACTGCATATTTTGGTCTTACCTTTGGTTCCTTCGCCCGTGTTCATTTGCTATGGAGAAGAGAAAGCCTATTGTATTTTTTGGATCTCTTGGCTTTTTCTTGTGTGCAGGGCTGGCTGAGTCTGTTTGCTCCAGGAGCCTCTTTGCTGTATGCTGTGCAGAGTCAGTCCTGAGCAGGCGAGGTGTTTCAATATATGCTTGTTAGCATTCCAGGGAGGAGGCGGCTCTGAGGATTTTCTCAGGCCCCCAGACCAAGTTTTCTTCCACCTTCAGAATTACCTTAATATTAAATGAAGGTTTTAAGAAAATGTAAATATAAAGTATCTGTGTGTTTGGGAAAAGGAGAAGGGCATGGGGAGATTATTAGATAGTCCTCACAGACCTCACACAGACCTGTTAGTACTACTGCCTCCATAACCAAACAAATATTACTCATAGGAAAAAAGACTCAAGACACAAGTTAACCAACTATCCATTATTCAGTGGAACGATGACATGAATGTAAATTGCTTTGAGAACCAAAGAATGTGTGGTTCTGTAGAGATGTTCATGTTATCAACTCCCATCTCACCAAATCTTTCACTTAGAAATAGTTAATGTCACTCATGGAAAAGGCTAAGAAACGCGTCTTCCCGGGTTTGCCCAAGTGAGTGATTTTACTTTTAAAAAGGCTTCCTTTTATAACACTGTGACCATTATTGGGTGATAAAATAAATTAAAAGCAAATAGGCCTATACTCAAGTAAGGGAAATGACTAATTATTTAGTAAGTTGGACTTTTTGGTTACCATATTTTCTTAATGTTTCAGCCCCTCACATAAATGAATCAATGCTGCCATTAAGTTACTAACTCTAATTTAAAGAAAGTTGTCTTAAACACAACTTTATTACTGTGTAGTTGCCTTGTGGGTGAAAGGGATGAGCTCTGGAGGTAACAGAACCTTTTCAGACTGGGAGAGGTACAGACAATTTCAGCTTAGGAGAGTGAAATGTGGCTGAATGATTATTGTGTTTTAATATTCCAGAAGGAATCCCAACATTGTCTAAGCAAGGTTAATGGGTACTGTAAACCTATAATAACTCCTAGAGAAAGACAGGAAAATCTGTATCAGCATCCAGAAAAACTAAAGGTGAAAATGAGTTATGGTCTCCTGAAAATGGAACTTTTATGCCTCATTCACTATTCATTCAATCAGTCATCAGTGTACTGAGGAAATAGTATGTGTCATAACTTCTCTTAAAACTACACCGTCCTTATATCCCTGAACAAATCACTTACCTTCTTTGAGTCTAAATTTCACCATCCAGGTATTTCTGTCATGGAGTTGTGAGGTTTAGCAGCCCAGGCATATGAGACCCTAACAGAATAACTGATTGTGGATGTTTATTGAATGAATGAATTCCCTTACCTTCTCCTTAACATTTAGACATCTTCCTCCCATCCCGTAATTTATAATATATAAGATAAGCTCCATTTGTTAATAATAAATGTCCATCTACTGTTTTGGGTCAACAGGAATTTTGAGTGATCTGTGTTTACAGATGAAATTAAAGTATTTAAATATTATTACAACTGATCAAATATTTTTGCAAGATAATCCACGAAGCCCAAGGATGTTGTTCTTTGCCAAACAGCATTCTGTGGATTGCTGACTACAGTACATGCAAATCCACCCTTTTTTAAGTTTTTTTTTGTTTCATAATAAACATGAGCAGTGACTTCCTTTCATTTATCAATTCTAATCAAATATTTTTCAGTAATATTTAGAAAAATCTTATAAACGAATTTTCTAAAATATGAAACATGTATAAAATTTTTCATTGTTAAGTAGCAATGCATGGAGTGTCTGCTGGTATGATGTTTTAACAGAACAGGACCCAAGTGAAACAGGAAGTAATTCTTAGATTTTGAGTATATGGTTGTGGTAGTTGCCTTTTGGTTTATACTCCAAATTTGGGTTAATTTTGAAATCTTGAAAATAAAATATGTCAAAAACATACACCAAGTTATTTCTTAATTGTATCAGCCATTTATTCAATCAATATGGATGAGTACATACTGTTTGCCGGGTATTGTGTCTGAGACCCCAAACTGAAACTACATAATCTTGACATCAAGAAATTTGCTCTAATGAGAAAGATGTGTAAACAAATCAGTTCTATATGGTAATTGATACAAGAGAAAACAATCAAAGAACTGTAGGGAAATATGAAAAAAGCCTAGCTAAGTCTGTGTAGGTTATGAGAGGAGCCTTCCCAGAGGAGACAAGCTGAGGCAGCGGCATGAGCAGGAGGATATCGGGTGGGTGAGTACGAAGAGGCTATTTGGCAGTGAGAAGACAAGGAGAAGAGCATGGAGGCTTGAAGGAGCTGGGAATGATCAGGGAATGTGGAAGAGTAGGTTAGTGTCCTTAACTAATAACTCATAAATTACTGTGAAAGGGGGAAGCAGGAAGGGCTGGGAAGGAATGAGGCCAAATAAGTAGGGAGAGGCCAGGATCTATAAGCCTGTGGAGCAGGCAGAGGTGTGCCAGTGTTTTGCCTCTCTGTGGGCTGTGGGGGAAGTTACTGGAGAATTTTGTATACAGAAGTTTCGTAATCAAATGAATAATTCTGATTCCTGAAGGAGACTAACAATATCACGATTCTTTTGTTGTTTACAAGTTACAGAAATGGCACACACACCCCTTTGTTCCTAGGGGTTTCTTCAATGGTTCTTGTTGTAATGGAATTCAGGGATGCCAAAAGAAATATTTGAACTAAATGATATATCAGAATTACAATAAGAGCCTGTGAGCGGATTTTTAGTTAACAGGTTTTTAATAGGCTGTGAGGCAATTCTTAATGGAGAAGATTTAATTATAAAGGAAGCCTGTCTCTAATGGAAATTTGGCTGGGTGTGTTTTGATTTTCTCAGTGAATTAAAAGGTTTATATAGGGTTAGATGGTTGAAATTCTTGTGGAAAACATGTATACACCAGCGAAAACTTTCCACTCATTTTCTTTATCTCTTGCAGCAAAGCAACGAATCTGCTAGAAATAAATTTCACTTAAATAGAGCATAATTTTTTATAATTTCAGGGGTTAAGCATCTGAAAGGCCAGAGTGAATCAGCATTCCCTGAAGAAGAAGAAGGTGTAAACGAAAGAGAGGAGCAGTGGGAACATTAATTACGGGTCTGCAGCAAGAAGGCTTCTTGAGAATAACTGAACTATTAACTTTTCTGACTATCCCATGGAAGGCCACTCCTTGACCTCCAGAAGTATTCTCCACCTCTGCTCGCCACACTTATACAATAGTAATACACCTCCTGGGAAGCTCTCCCTTGACTGAACTTTAGAACCAAGTACAGATTGTTCGATATTACAATTAAAGAATAAACATTTATTTTATGATGATTTTTCTTTTTAATGACATTTGCATAGACATTTGCAAATATGTGAGTGTTCTAACTTTAATACTGCGGAGCTTAATCTCTCATGTCCTACTGATGTGGTCTGCCTTCTAAGGTCAAATGTAAATAGCTTCACTTTAAGAGTAAAAAATAAATATTAAATACATTTAGACATGGTGTGTCCGGGTTTAACTTACAGAGGAAGTTTTTAAGGAAACTTTTAAGTTTCATTTATCATGTTTCTGTATATAGAACCGTATGTGGTATTTATTTCCGATGAAGAAATCCCCAGTTTCTTGATTCAAAAGATCATAGTGTATTAGTCTTTAAGTATTGACCATCCTTTTTCCTCCAGCATGTTAATGGCTAAAGGACTGCAAAGGTCTCATTTTTCTGAGCTCTGAGAGATATATTTCCCAGCATTTCCACTAGCTATTAAGAAAGAAAAATGCTAAATCTAAAATAAAATATGCCAAAATCTCCCCTGCCGCTTTTTTGGTTATAACTTGAAATATGAGCTATTTCTTATTGCATTTTAAGGAATCATTAGTATTTTATAAATCTTCTATTATACTCAAGTAAGAAATTCCATTAATTCATGGATATATTCATTCATTAACTCAATAACTATTTTTAATGAGTTTATCTCAAGCAAACGACTTTGCTGGGGGTTATAAAAATAAAGAAAAGATAATTTCTTGTTTTTAGAACTGATAGAAAATATATATATATAGAATTGATAGAAAATATAAATATATATATATTTTTCTATCAGTTCTAAGGACAAGAAAATAAAGTATCAGTATAAAGCAAGATTTTCCAGAACAATATATATATATAAATATATATATTTATATATATTTTTGTTTACATACATATGTATATACATATATATGTGTGTGTGTGTGTGTGTGTGTGTGTGTGTGAGTGTGTGTGTATTGAATAAGGCTTTTGGTTGTTCAAAGTTCTGGCTCCAGGACAACATTAATTTTTTTTTTTTTTTTTAAAGATTTTATTTATTTATTTGTCAGAGAGAGAGCGAGCACAGGCAGACAGAGAGGCAGGCAGAGGCAGAGGGAGAAGCAGGCTCCCTGCTGAGCAAGAGCCCAATGTGGGACTCGATCCCAGGACGCTGGGATCATGACCTGAGCCGAAGGCAGCTGCTTAACCAACTGAGCCACCCAGGCGTCCCAACATTAATTATTTTTTAAAGATTTTTATTTACTTATTTATTTTAGAGAGAGCTCAGTGTGTGCGTGGGCAGGAGGAGGGATAGAGGGGGAAGGAGGGGGGAGAGAGAGAATCTCAAACAGACTCTGTGGTGCACAGAGCCTGACACTGGGCTTGATCTCACAACCCTGAGATTCGGACGTGAGGGGAAACCAAGAGTCAGTCACTTAACTGACTGAGCCACCCAGGTGCCCCATTAATGATTTGTGGCATTTCAAGGTAAAGTATCTGTGCCACAAAATTTAGTGAGGTTGGTGGAATGCCCCATTTGGTTCCCACACTGATGATATTGGTGAGGGTCAATGTTTCATGGATGAAAAAAAATGAAAAGATTTCTCAGAAGTCAATAAAGAGGGAAATTGAGATGGGAGGAAAAAATGTAAATGTAAAATCCACTGTGGGATCTTTTGTTTTTAATTTTGAATGCAAGTTTATAATACAGAGATTAAGAGAAATACATGAATCTATTAGACAATGCAATAGAGAGAACATTTTTCTTCATATATTTTCCCCACGAAAATAAATGCAAAACTCATTGATAAGTAGTATCACCAAGTATGAATGAGTACTCTAGTTCTAAGTGTCTTTCCTCCTTGCTATCCTCCTTTCCTTTCTTTCTTCCTTCCTTCCCCACCCCCACCCCTAGCTTTTTATGGGTTTTGTTGTTGTTGTTAAAATCGATTTCAATCAAATCTTTCAGGAGTTTCTAGACCACCTGCTGTGACTATTTGTTTGATTTCCTAAATTTCTTTCTACTTAAAACATGATTAAGACACAGATTTATTTTCATGATTTTGAATTATTTGTGGAAAACATTCTGGCGCTCCTTGAGACTATTTGAGATACCCCAAAGTGCTAGAAAATAAAATTTGCCCTTCCCTTTCCTTGAACACACTTTCAAAATGTGTTGCTGGTTTTTGTTTTTGTTTTTTGTTTCAAAAGGATTCAGAAAAAATAAATCAAAGCTTTTGTTGATTTTTTAACATCATTTGGGTAAATAAGTAGCATGGCTTCTGGATTCTTCTCTTCTTATTAAAAACACAAAGATATAAAAATTAAAAGCATAAGTTTTCCTTAGGAAATGTTGGTTTCTTCCATTCTGTTCTCTACTCTCAAAACAGAGCTTGCAATTAAAAGCATAAGTTTTCCTTGGGAAATATGTTGGCTTTCTCAGAAATCTGAAGGAAGCCAGCTGAGATAATGGCTTTTCAGTTTCCTTTTCACACAGTTATAGTTTACAACAAATTTTTTTCAAGAAGACAACTTGGCTTCAGTTTGGCTGAATGGTTAAAGAAACTTTCTGAACAAAAGAAAACAAAAACTTTATCTTTCCCAGACCACATTTATAGTACGATATAATGGCTAGTAGATGAGCTTTGAGTCACTCTGGCTTGGGTTCAAATTCAATCCCTATCAAATTTTAGACTGTTACTCCATTTATAAAATGGGTACCATCATACCTACCCCTATGGATTATCGTGGAAATTAAATGAGATAAGACACATTAAAATGCTTAGTCCAGCTTAGGGAGGAATTAGTATTTGGTGCCTATTGTTATTATCAAGGTGGGAAAGGACCTGATGCCATCTATCTAAGCCTTACCCTACACATGATCCTCTTCAACATCATAGACCAGTGACTGATCCTCTTCCTTCTTGAATAACTCCAGCTGAACCCCAAGCCCAACCAAAGAGCTTTAACTGTTCTTCTCTGTGTGAAACTCTTTCTTCTGTACTTTACCTCCTTGATCACATTCATTCAGCACTGTGATGTCTTCTCCTAAATGGCCTCATCTCTGATAAAACACCACTAGGTCCTTCCAACTTTCCTCATCATCCAGGCCATTTGTTGTTGGATCCTCTTTAATTGTGTGTACTGAATCTAAGAAAGGTTAAGACAGGGAGATACACTCAGTTTTTTCCCTAATCTCCCTAAACATGAGAAACTGAAGCATAGACAGAAGCAGGGCAGAGCAGAATTCTAGGTCAGGATTCTTTCTATTAGGCAATAAAATTGTAAGCTGTTTCTCTTCCCAGAGTTGGCCAGGGTAAGGTCTTTATAAAAAACAAAATGCTCGGACTTTTTCTGTTCTTAAAAAAGTTTTCACCATCCATTTTAAATTTTAATTCAATTATGCAATGTTTTCTACATTGTGGAGACAGATTATTTTAGGTTGGCAAGGGACAAATTACTTTTATTTTTATATTTATAAATACTGTCATAATACATATTAGAAAGATATGTAATCGTGATTTTACTGCTATTGTTGCTTAGGATAAGGCAACCTTAATGTGTGAATATATTTTTAATCAATTTAAAGAAAAATATTAGAAAATATTAAAGAGAAATAGTAGAGATGGTACCTCAAAATCACCAAACAATATACAATTGAATGAAGTTTAGAAACGCTGATCTTGGGTGTGGTCATATCAAATAAGTATAAGTACTATAGAGTTCATTTAATTGCAATATGGATTTATGACTCTATAAATAAACCACTTATATTACATTAATTTAAAAATTGTTTCTTTGCCCACATCTAACAGCTGTATAAGTGCAAACTGAATAATGAGAAAAATCATGTTTAATTATATCAAAGTATTTATGCTCAAAGTGATTTTGAATATTTCCTTTCTCTGAAAATGAAGAAGGAAAATATGCTCTTACTTTTCTTTTTTTTAAATTTTTTGCTCTTACTTTTCTAAGACCCTGATTCTAAAAACCAGTTTTCAAAGCTTCAGCAGATATAGTAATTATTAAAAATGTCTATATTGCAAAATGTGAAATCTGTTTAAAGAAATTAAATT
Source organism: Neogale vison (assembly GCF_020171115.1). NCBI lineage: Eukaryota > Metazoa > Chordata > Mammalia > Carnivora > Mustelidae > Neogale > Neogale vison. The sequence continues at coordinate 77,763,777 of NC_058093.1, forward strand.
ATTAGATTTCAAATATCATAATATTCTGAAAAACTAAATATCAGAGGAAGAAGAGTTTTAGGAAAATGATGGAGGGCATCTTTGGCTTTAAGTGACATTGTAAGTAGTTAAGGTACTAAAGTTTACAAACATTCCATGTGATTCATATAGCAATGGGGGTGAAGGTTCCTATTTTGCAATGTTGTATGAATTAAGTAATTTACATGAATGCATAGGTGTCTGAAGGCATTTTGTAAAGAGGCTACTGTTCAACTGTGGTACTTTTCTTGACATTTATATTGTGAATCCTCTTCATTCTGTGGACAGACATTGGCTCAGCCACTTTCCTCATTGCATTTAAAGCTTAGCTGGTGCAGATAAAGAGACTTGGTGTGTAGAAGGCAAATGAACATGAGAGTAGAGAGAGAAGTAGGCAAAGGAGGGAACTCAAAGAAGCCTAGAAACTTGAGGTAAAAAATGGTATTAAATGGTATTAAAATGTATTGGATTTATCTTCATTTTTTTTTTTTTTTAAGATTTTATTTATTTATCTGACAGATAGAGATCACAAGTAGGCAGAGAGGCAGGCAGAGTGAGAGAGAGGGAAGCAGGCTCCCCGCCGAGCAGAGAGCCCGACGCAGGACTCGATCCCAGGACCCCAGGACCCCAGGACCCTGAGATCATTGTTTCTCACTCTATACATGTGACCTTGCCTTTTTCCTGTTTTCTCTTACTTTAGTAATAATGAGCCTAATTTGAAGGAACGAACACAGTGAACCCCAGGAGTATATGTCACTAGGATTAGAATCCTAGAAGTAGCAGAACGATTGGCAAATGATTCTTCATTATCATTCAGAACAAGCATTTGACAGTGAATAACAGAAACCCCAACAAACAGTAAAATACAGGCTGAATTATGTCATACAGTAAAATGTCCAGGACTAGAACTGTGGCTCAAGACTCTAATGGGTATCCAGACACTTGTCATTTTTCTTAATATTCTCCAAGTTGTAACTTCAGGGTCCCAAGAGAGCTGCTGCTCCAGGCTTCCAGTCTGTTCCAAGCAAAAAGAACAGCTGGAAGAGAAAGGTAAAGAATCTAGCAGAGAAGCAATGCTATCCTTACGGACCAGAGCTGTGCCATAAGACTACACCTTGATGCAAAGGGGCTGGAGAAAGTAAATATTTTTTAAAAGATTCATTTATTTTTAGAGAGAGAGCGAGCATGCATGCAGAGGGGAGGGGCAGTGGGAGAGGGAGACAATCTCAAGCAGATTGCCTGCTGAGCGCGGAGACTGATGGGGGGCTCAGTCTCCCCACCCTGAGATCATGACCTGAGCCAAGAAATCAAGAGTTGGATGCTTAACCGACTGAGCACCCAGGCACCCCAAAAGTAAATATTTTAAACCAGGAACATTGCCACCTTCTAACTTAGTCAAGGTTCTCTTTCTAAGTGACCATGGGTATCAGCTGAGCAATGAGCAGTATCTGCTTCCCAAACAAACAGAATTCAGGGAAGTTCTTCTTCCCTGAGGTATCTAAAGGAAGCACAGACTATTCAGTTTATGTCAAAGGTTGACATTAACACTCACTAGATGTTTTTGCTACTTAAAATGCATAAATTAGGTTAATGTTTATCATAGGCCTGTAGCTAGATACAACAATTCAGATAGCCTTAATTATTCTGTAGTATTTTTTGTAGGATAATTTTGTATCATTTATAAAAGTATACTTTAGAAACAAAAGACCATTATTCTAGTTTATTATTCAATGATTGTGCATGCATGAGTTCTGAGGATACAGGTTTTATTAAAAGGTAGTTAAAGTCCTTAAATCCATGGATATATATTCTAGTGTTTGAAGACTATCAATATACATTTGAATTAATAGATAGATTATTAATAATAATAAATAAATGAAATCATGTCAGATGGTGATAAATTACAAGAAGGAAATAGAATGAGGTGATGTGGCAGGGCCCTGGGTGACTCTGTCGGTTAGGCAGGTGACTTTTGATTTCGGCTCATATCATGGTGTCAGGGTCATGAGATCCAGCTCTGTGTCAGGCTCTGTGCTCAGTGTGGAATCTGCTTGAGATTCTCTCTCTCACTCTGCCTCTGCTCTTCTCCCTCCCCTCATGCTTGTGCACCTCTCTCTCTCTCTCAAAATAAATAAAATCTTAAAAAAAAAAAAAAAAGAATGAGGTGATGTGGCACAGGGTGGCATCTCCTCTTTGATCATAGCTGTGTGACATTGGGGAAGCCCTTTAATAACACTGGGACCCAGTTTTCTGAGCAGTAAAATGTAGAGAATGATATGAGGGGGTGGATCAGATGTTCCTGTGAGGCTCCTTCCAACACTAAGCTCTGTTTCTCCCCTCTGATTCTCTTTCAGAAACTGCAGATGAGCAGCAAAGGAGAAAAGAAGAGACAGGAATAGACAGAAAGCAGCAGCACTAAGAGAGAATGGAATCAGAAGAGAAAAAGGGTATCTTTGTATGCTTATATGACAGTCGACAGAACAAAATTGTTTTACTTAGAAATATGCACCATATGTATGTATGTACGTATGTATTTAATAGCATTAGCATTGTAACCAATTATATTTTCTGTCTTTTAAAATGTCTCCTTATAAGATGATCTAATTTTTTTTTTTTTTTTTTGGTTTGTTGTGGTAGCTTTTTTTCCCTAAGATTTAAAATCCTTCCAAGAAAAATTTCCTCCTACAAATCACTAATTGGGTAATTTACTCTATCACAGCATACAGGCTTTGTTCCTATTAAGTTGCATACCAGATTTTTCCCTTTACAGAGATTTATGTGACATGGTATGAAATACTCTGGAACATTTCCAGGATGTTCTGGAATAGTTTGTTATTTTCTTTTTCTCCACCAGGTGCAAAATGAGTTGATAACAACCAGAAGCGGACTTGTCAGTGCTGTGCTCCTGTGGGAGCTTGGAAAACTACCAACACAAAACTACCACCACCACCACCTCCACCTGCAACATTGTGTCTCATTTGCTTCCTCTTGGGTTACCTTCTGAAGCACTTTAGATATTTGATACATAAATAGTGACATGTTTTTCAGATAGTGTTCCTTCATTTTATGTTTTTTCTAATTATTTATGCTATGCTATTTGCCACATTCTTTTTGGTTTTAATTTATTTTTCTCTACTACTGGAAGGGAGATCTTGAATTTGGGTAATTTTTAAGCGATTCGTTTTTAGTTTTTCTAATTCTGGAATCCGAGCCTTCTTTTACAATAGAAAGGCTTTCAAATATGTTTCCTTTTTCTTTTCAAATCCCATCATATCTATTAATTCTTCTGTTTCTTTTTCAAATCCACTGGTCTTGATTCAGTTTAGTACGGCACAACGACTATTTATTTAAATATTAGTTATAAAATAAAAAGGCTATTATTGTTGATGCCCTCCTGCCTGTTAATATTGGTTCAGTTCTTTACAGTTAATAAAGTGGCCTCACCTATGTTTCTTGGTTAATAATCACATTAAATATGTATGACAGGTAGGATTCACTTTATAGATCAGGAAACTAGCGCCCAAAGAAAATAAATGGTCCTAAATGAACTAATAATTCAACAAACCCTTCTATTAGTTGATGCTCTTAAGATTTAAGAAATTGTGATGGTTTTTAGGATGGGAAAGCCCATCTTGCTTAGAAACCAGAGGCTTTTGCATTTTCTTGTAGATTGCACTGAGACTAAATTTTTTACAATTCAGACTTAAAGCACTGGGGGATGATTTTGTTAATGATCCTGGAATGGAAAGAAGCCCTGAGTTCTACTTTAATTCTTTGATATTGATCTCAAACTGAAATGACTTTTAACCAACATAAGCAGCAAATTTGAAGCTCCTTTTAAACTATGTGACTCATTTAAAAATATTTTTTATGTTTAAATCTGTGCTTTTAAAAAACAATCTTTAATTCCTAAAAGGAAAGCACCCCAGTCCCCAGGATTTGAAGAATGCTAATTTTTACTTACCACTCCCAGATTTGTATTGCCTCAAAAGTAAAAGCAATATAAAAAAGGATAATTACCATAGACCTAAATGCGTAATTGTGGAATAGACTATAGTTATCATGGCATTAAAAACAATATGTTACATAATGAGGAACCTAAGAGAACACTGGAACTGCTGCTCTCCTCAAACTAATTAAGGAATCAATTTATTGATGTTTCAAAATAACTTTTTTTCCTCAAGGGTAGTGATGGGGTTCAGGACCCACTGCTGCAAAACATGGCAGCTGGCACTCTGAGTGGTGTAAGCTGAAGGAGTCTAAGAAAATGGCAGATGCCGGCAGGTCACCCTCCTTCCCTCTGCCCTTCTCCCTGAGACAGGCCATAAAACCCTCATGTGAGGAGTGCCTTATAGCTAGAAGAAAGGAGTCCCCTTGTCTCTGAAGACAAAGGGACTCAAAGAGGAATCCAAGCAAACAAGCACTGCTAAGTTCCCCCCAGTTTCCTATACTTACCTTATACTCCTTAACTTATCCTAGTCTTCCAGGACCCCATTCTTCCTCAGTCCTAGCATGACAATACTCAGATCTATTTCTTTGGATCTTCATTTCCTTAAGAAGACTCCCATGTCATGTCATGTAAAACTTATATTAAATAAATCTGTATGCTTTTTTCCTAATAGTCTGCCTTTGCCAGCTGAACTTTCGGACCTGGCCAGAAACCTTCTTCCTCCCCTATAGGATCAAGGTATAAAATGGCTTTATGTGAATCAAAACAATGGGATGATAAAAATTAAAAAAAAAAAAAAAAAAAAAGCTCATTGATGGTTGATCATCTCCTTAATAATTACAGGAGAATATCTTCTCTTTCTTCTTTATTTTTTAAAGAGACTGGCATTTGTGAAGACACTGCAGTAGATGGGTGGGTTACATGACATTTCCCCAAAGCATAAATTCTATGGATGTGTTTCTCTAATCAGACTAATTACATTACCAGATGCTGTTCTCATCTTTCTTCTTTTGTCTTAATGGGACATAGATTTCCTATTTTGAAATTGTCACTCATTTGTTATATTTGTCAAGTGTTTTAAATACTATATGGGTCCTTTATTTGCTTTTAAAAACACTCAGTAGTCTAAAAATTAAAGTTGACATGAAGACCAGTGATAACTGAGATAGGAATTATACTATTAATTATACTTCGATTAACCTTACTCTACTAGTGCAGTTATCCTGGACTTTTCGTAGGATACCAGGCTTGAGCTACCTATTTTCACGGTCAGTACAGTGTTTTCTAGGAAGCAGTTCACTGGAAGAAGTTATTGCTTTGGAAGCGACTGATAGCTAAATGAGATTTTTTAAAACAATAATTCTTAGAGTATGGACAGAGAAGTATTAAAAATTAGACACTGTCATCATAAACTACCCAAAGCTGTATTGGTATAAAATAATCTAATACAATATTTTGGGAAATATAATCCAAAATCAATAAATTTTGATTTAAAGCATAACTAAATTTGTATGCTTTTTTTTTCCTATTAGTGTATTAATTTTTACAAATCTTTTTTCTTTCATTGTGAATTTAGAGTTAAAATTTTTTCTGTTGAGGAATATATATATATATATATACACACACACAAATGTGTGTGCAGAGTTTATACATGTGTGTCTGCATGTATATGTACACATACGTGTATACAAAAATACATGTGTACAAATGCATATGTATAATGTAACTGTGCTGAAATAAGAAGGGAAGCTTTTTTTAAAGAGAAAAAAAATTTAACCCATTTGCCATTAAAGTAAGCTCAGAGACTTAAAACCCTATGCAATAAATGCTTCCCTCCATTATCACTTCCACATTATCTTCTGCTAAGGAAAGGCTAGGTGAGAATGAAGGAAGACATGCGGAAGAATGTAGATGAAAGGAAGAATGTGAGGACCTCCCACAGAAGGCGAAGAAGAGCAGGCTGCAGCCCGGCGGGAGGTGGAAAGAGAAAGGCAGCCAGAGAGCCGGAGAGCCTGAGGGAGAGGCAAGGCCAGCTTGCCTGGCCACACATCTCGCTTTAGTGGGTTCCTGCCCAGGCTGCCAAGTCATCTCCATCTGAATTCGTCTTTTGCATGCTGGCTATTTCTAGCAGCCCCTTTCTTCGTGGTGGGTTTAAAGATGCTGGTTTCAGTGTTGACCCACTTGGCTTCTAGATCGCATCTGATTTACCACATTTAGTGGACGCGTCTGTTTATGGGCAATTTCCTCATTACGAAAGGTCCTCTCCTTTTTTGTTTCCTCCAAAGAAAGACCTTTTTGTTTTGCTAACGAAGGTTCTGTGAAACCTGCAGAGTTTGCTGGGTGTGTGCCTGTAGTTTTTTCCTTTTGACAAACTGCTGTTGTTGCTTCTAAGTGCACCTGGATGTCAAATAGTGTGTTTTGTTTAGCAAGCCATCTTGGAAGTCTAAAGGTTATTATTTTATCTTTAAGCTGATCTTTTTCTTCTTAATATTTGCATTAAACAGTTTCCCCTAGAATTGAACATCTAATGACACATATCGACATTTATATCAAGAAGTATCTGTCTATAAATACATGCACTAATTTATCTATCTCAATCTATTCTATCTCCATCTCTATCTCTCTAGCATGTATGTAATTCTGCCTTTCCTCTCCTCCAGCAGGGACATAAATAGTGGGGTTGATGATAATAAACTCTCTACTCTAGGATGGCCAGCCTGCTCTTACGTGGAGAAATCTCCCCATCCTGTGGACTTTTAGGATATTGCTACTGAAGTGAAAGCTGTGCTATGTTCTTGCAACTATAATCACAAATTAATTTTATAAGAAGAGGATGTTTCTTTTAAAGGAGAATCTCGGTAGATTCTTATTTTTACAGCTCATACTTACTATTCAGTTTAGAAAAAACTGTATCAGTCATTCTCAGCATCTTACGTGGATCATTTCATTTTGTCATTACAGTAGTTCTGTAAAATAGGGGGGACTCTTACATCTCCATTTGGTAGAGGAGAAAATTGAGGCTTGTCCAAGATCACAGACCATGAGAAAGTCTGAAATTGAATTGAGGGTGAAATTCAGTCCTTGGATAAGGTATTTCTTGCCTCAGGTCTTGCAACATAAAACGCAACAAGAAATAATGGTATCTGGATTAATATAAAATAATAACCTTAATTTATGTTAATTGAGAACCAACAGTGTGTCAGATACTGTCCAGATTCTTTAAATATTCTTCACTACTATTTCGCCACTCTATCAAAGTCTCCATGGTGAGAGGTTAGGAAACATTAAGGCCAACAGCTACCAACCACCAAAAACATACTGTGAATTGAGATCGTTTCTGCTCCAAAGCTTGTATGGTTCCCACTAGTAGTCATTGAAGCTATAAGAAATCACCCAGGAAATGTGAGTTTTTCTGCTTAGCAAATTTGGTAAGATTAGCGACAATTAATATACCTCCGCACCAGCAGACCCATCTCCCCAAGGGTAGACAAGAGACAGATGGGGAGATCTTAATGTTTCTCTCATAGAATTCAGGTTTGCTTTTAGCAGCTATTAAGTATTAATTAAGAATTAATGCACTCCCCATGTGTCTGCTCTGAGAAAAAACACAAATGGCTTTTTGGAATTACTTAGATCTAAAGTGCTTGAAAAGTGAGTCTCATTTTGATTGAATTAACTAGAGATGTTATCGGAAAAGAATTAACTCAGTCATATGTCATATATCAAACGCTTAAGACAAACAAATATAAACTTTTCCTGCCTGCCTTCATTCATTTGTATTTATTCATTCCATAAATATTTTCTGAACACCTACTTTGCCTAAGGCGCGGTACTTCCTTGCCTTATAATCTGGGAGCAAGGGTATGGCATGGCGGGCTACCGTATTGGAGCAAGAGTTTGGAGGGGGAAACGGTCAGTGTTCCTCTAGAGGAGGGTCTGAGGCGCCTCACCAGAGAGATAAGAGGCTTTCTGGGAGAGCTGGCAAATGTACAGACCCCCTCGGAGACCGAGGGGGAGAGTTTGACAGGTAAAGATGGCACAGACCCTTGCACAGGAGGCCTCAATGCGAGGGCAGAGCAGAAATCCAAGAAAAGGGAATGGGGGAAGTGAATGCAAACTGTGGCCCAAAGACAGTTTGGGGTTAGACTGCGGGGGCTTTGAGTGTGATGGCAAGGGGTGTGAGGTTTACCTGTAAGCCTGTGATTCTCAGCAGGAGCTCTCCAGTCCAGCAGCACGGGCATCACCCCGGGACCCCGCCTCACACCTCCTGAATCCGCACCCCTGCGGCTGGGCCTCAGCAATCTGGAGTTCGGAGGCCGCCCGAGGGCTGGGGACCAGTGCTGTGCCAGCCCCCCAGGAATGCTGTGTGTGTCGAGCCCGGATAACACTTCTCGCGCCAGTCCTCAGAAGGGCAGCAGGCCCGGTGGAAGCTGCTGCCCAGGGGAGTGACCGCTGTTGCTGCCAGCATACTCGTTCTCTTACCCTGGGGTCCCCAGCTCCTTGCATCGGGAAAAGCAGCGCTGTGGAAAGCCCCAGAGGCCCCGGCGCCGAATCTGCCACGGGGGACACTCCTGCCCTTCTACGCAGAGACTAACTTTTCCATTTTTAAAGGGCTACAAAAGAAGAAAGGGAAGAGGAGGAAAAAGAAAAAAATCATGAGGAAGGAAGAGGAGGAGGAAATGGGGCACCAAGTGGAGAAATACTGCGATGGAATGTGGCCTGCACAGCCCGAGTAGTTGCTGCCCGATCTGCTACAGAAATCCTCTACAGAAAACGTTTGCTGACCCCTGGTGTAGATGAGGAAAAACTGTTTTTATGGAGAAGCAGCAAAAGGTCCCAAGAATGCCTTGAGGAGATCTAACTTACAAATGGTGTACAGAAAAGAAAAAGTGAAAATAGGGTTGAAGGCGGAGCCAAAGATGGAGCACAAGTAAGAAGGTCAAGATCTCAACAACGCAGCGTTCTTGGAGGAGAACGAAGTTGGTCTACAGCACTTCTAGAAGTAAGAGGATGTATATCGTGTGATCTCTCTGATATGAGGAATTTGAGAGGCAGGGTGGGGCCTGTAGGGGAAGGGAGGGAAAAACGAAAGAAGATGGGACTGGGGAGGGAGACAAACCATAAGAGACTCTTAATCTCAGGAAACACACTGAGGGTTCCTGGAGGGGAGGGTGTTGGGGGGAGGAGGTGGTTGGGTGATGGACGTTGGGGAGGATATGTGCTACGGTGGGTGCTGTGAATTGTATAAGACTGATGAATCACAGACTCGTAGCCCTGAAGCAAATAATAATTTATGTTAATTAAAAAAGAAGAAGAAAAAGAAGAAGTAATAGGATTTAATATGCAGTTGACCCAAGCACCAGGCTGGAGTAAGGTCTTCAACAATGTAAGAACTCACAAGGTCTGTCCCGCTCAGCAGTTTCCCGGGGTTTGGTTTGAAGTCATTTTGAGAGCAATGCCATGTGGAAAGCATGAACTCTGGAGCCTGTTGCCTTGTGTGGAGAAAAACAACGTCATGTCTGAGTGCTTCATGGGTGTTTAGATTTATCTCCCTAATATTTAATTATTATCTCAAACAGCGATAGGCCCAGAATCACCCAGTTATCTTCTGAAATGCTGATTCTAGTTTAGTTGGTCTGGATGGGGCCCGAGAGTGTTCACTTCTAAGAAGTCCTAGGGGAGGGGACACACTCTAAGTAGCAAAGCCTAGACTGAACCCCAGTAGGTTATCTGAAAACAAACAAACAAACAAACAAAAACCACCAGATTTTTAAGGTCACATATTAAGCATGCAAAATAATTCTCCTGTCCACAGAAATCAAAGGCATCCTTCTCTACTGTAAAACATGATTCAAGGGTTCACCGAAGTGCACCAGCCCCTCCTGGTGGTCACTGGCAATTCTGCTCCCTCCAGTGGCAGTTTTTAAAGACAAGTGCAGGGATATGGAAGAAGGAGAGAAAAGGAAGGTGATGGATATGGTGGATGGAGAAGACATGACACAACCTCCCACAGTGACCAGAGGCAGTCCAGCTTCACGGTTCGGGAATCACATTCTCTTAGACTTCAAATCCCGGCTCCTCCCCTGAGGAGCTGTGTGGCCTTACACGCATTATTTCACCCTCTGCCGTGACTCCTCATCCATAGATGGGGATAAGATTCCTCAGAGAGTACTTATAAGGAGTAAAAGAGACAATGTCAGAAAATACTGTTAATGCCATAGTGAGAATATACTATAAGAAACACTACATAATGGTATCTTTAGTTATTAGAGATTAAAAAAAAAAAAAAGTATCAGCCTGAGATGAAAAGGAAGCTCTCTAAACATCAGAAATCTAAAGCAAATAACCCAAACATTTATTAATGTTACTGAAGAACATATGGCCCCATATAGAGCTTTAAATATACATGCTGGCCCATAAGGATTTATAGATTAAGTATTTGGGATTCCTTCCAAAGAAATCATAGATATGTAATGTGGGACATTAGCAGTTGTTTGTTTTTTAACTCTAAAATATATACTGTCTTTGTTGTTTAAGGCTTGTACTAGATGGTGGATAGGCTTTGTAATACTTAGCAATTTGAGGGCAGAAGGCTTGATATAGCTTCCAAAGGAAATGTGTTTTATATCTAAATTATATTTCAGAATTAAAATATGGCCTTTGAAAGCTTTTTGTTATTATGTGGAAATTTACCATGGAATCACACTTGAAGGAAAAAGCTCAGTTAAATGTCATGCTCTGACAAGTACATACATTTTTGTATTTGAACGGAGTGCTTTGGCACCATGGGGCCAGTCTGAGAGGTGATGCATATCGTGCCAATTACTCTTAATTCAATTAGTTGAAACTCTCCAGGTCTTCACCTTGATTTGACGCTCTTTGCTTCTTTATTATTCTCAGCTGTTACCTTACTTATCTTGTTCTTTGCCACGCTTTCCTTTCTGCCGTGCTTCTGCTCCATCCTAACAGATGAGGTAGAAAGCAAAAGGGGTCTTCGGTGCCGAAGAGACCCAGAAACAAATCCAGTCTGGAGCCTATCACCTGAGACCTGGCCTTGCGCTCTTTCTCTGAGACTTGGTTTCCTTGCTCATATCGAAACCCACTTGGCTGGATTATCATGGATTACAGATAATATGTGTTAAGTGTCTTCACGGAGGCTGTACATAGAAAGTAGGCACCAAGTATGAGCTTCATTATTATTTGTAAAGGAAGTATCGACTCGTGGGCAGTCGACTCGAGGAAGTCTTCTTAGAAGTCTGGACGGTTGAAACAGTTTTTACCTTCCTTAATACCCAGGGGTGCATTTTACTTGCATCTGGTTACTTTTATATGTGGCATTTTTGTGTATTTTATATGTGGCATTATTTGTGTATGAATTATCTCCCCTATAAAAGATGAAATTTATAGAGATAAGATTCAGGTCTCCACATTCCTCTCTGCAACATGCATTTAGCCAGGAGCTTGCGAATAATAGCCACAATAATAAATATTCAATGAATATTTCTTTAATAGAGCAAAAACCATTTTCTGACAGCGCTCATATCAAAACTGATATCTCCCTGATTTTCCCTGATTTCCCCAACTTTTCAATGCCCCACCAAATTAAATTATATCAGACACCAAATGTTTCACAATATTTTCCCTCAAGTATGATTTATTTAACAATCATATGTAATAGGAAATGCAGAGAATTACAGCAGAGTAAAAACACAAGAATTGTAGCTTGTCATGTTAAAAATCAAATAAAAGAGCTACTGGTTGACTAAAAAGGCATAAGAGATTGTTAGATATATGTTGTGTAGCTGAGGATAAAAATGCAAAGCAGGACATCCCAGACTTAGCAGCCCTACTCACCCTCCCTTTCTTCAGGATGGACTAGCACCACATGGGTGTTTGCGGAAAGGACAGGCACTGGTGCCCTCCACGCGGACTCCCGCCAGTTTCTCACTAACTAGTAGCTGTCTTAAGGGAGAGAGAAGGAAAGAAAGAAGAAGGGAAATGAAAAGGAGAGAAGTAGAAAGGGGAGGAAGGAGGCAACGGAGAACGGAAAGGAGATGAATAAGAGAAAAAGCACATCAACAGGGTGACAATTCTGAAGAAGTGGAGTGTGTTTTCTCCACCCCCTTTGGAAGTTCAGCCATGATGCTATATAAGTTAAATAACCTGGAAAATTAAGGGAGAGGCCATATACAGAAGCTGATGAATTCATTATATTGCTCGCTCTCTCTCTCTTTTTAGAAACAAAGTCTATAGGTCCTAAAGTATCAATAGGAACCAAGAAGACAAATTTTCTATGACCCTTGAGAAGCAATGATTGAATGTACTTCTCCCTGGAGAGATTCTCTAGCTTTATGGAAAGACAACTGGCTCAAATAAGAACAAAAGTAATTACACTTCCCAGATACTCAGATTCTATTTTCAATGCACAATATTTTCTAGCTGGTAAATAGCTACTTTTAAAAAGACATTGAAAGCAGTAGTTATAATTTCTTCATAAATAGAAATAAAAAGTCCATTGTTAAAAGACAAAAAGTCACCATGATGTACATATCTATAAATCTTCCCCCACTATGCCATCATAGATGAGTTTGTACTGCTTACATTTAAAATATCAATTGCATTATAATGTCTATGATACAAATCAATTATTTAGCTGAGTTCTACAGAAGATTCAGGTGAACCAAAAACTAAGGACCTTATTCACAGAACATTTAAAAGCATTTTATACATAGTCTATGCACACATGTATCTTAAATTAGAACAATGCATACCTAATATGCATATAGAATATGGCTTACACATTAAAGGAGATCTAAGTTGTGGGTTGTAAAATCCCACCACTCAGACTTAAAAGCTTCTGATTATATCAATTTCTAAAATATTGCTTAGCCTTGTGGGAACCAAGAAAAGAGCAGGTGCAACAGAAAATCGATATGGACCCTCCTTCACTTTATTCTTTAATTGATGGCTACTTTTTATTTTTTTCCATCCAGTTTTTGCCTTTTACAAAGATAGATTCATCTCAGAATCACTGAAGTGTTTGCACAGTGAAAAGTTACAACCCCTAATTGTGCGACCTTTCTTGTCAGCTAATAACAAACAAAAGTTGTTCTTCAGTTTGGAGCAAAGGAAAGGCTCTGCACATGCTCAGGCAAAACATGACAAGCAAGCGGAGTCTCCAAGAGTTGCAGTCTGTTTCTGTGTAGTAAAATTATAAAGTCACGCCAAATAAAATGATCTGTACAGAAAAGCGTGGGTTTCCATTTTCATAGGTATTTTTCAACACACACACACACACACACACACACACGCACTTCTTGTCATTTATCCCTGGGCTTGTAATATATTTTGTTATGTCCTAATGGGATCAACACCCCAGGAGGCGAATTCCATTCTTAGTTCTGATGTCTGTCTCCAACAATGGCTGAGGGTTCTTGTTGTCCCGGAGTGTAGCTAACGTGTGACTTGCATCGTGATGACATATTCGTGCTCTGAAACCACAGGGATGGATGAGAATTGGTCCGCTGGTTTCAGGGATGGGTTTCACTGTGGTTTCCCAACGCGAGAGTTACAATGCAGTGGTCATCAGGTGGCAGAGCCAGGCTAAAGCTCCCCTGTCGTCACAGGCCTTCAACCACAGCTTCTCAGCAGCCCCGCCTCTCGTGTCGCTTCCGTGTATTTAAAATAAGGACAATCTAACTAGCTTGTTCTTCAGGGCTACAAAAAAAAATTGTTTTCCATAATTCTGCTTTTCTTTCCTTTTACTTAAAACCTTGAAATGCCGATAACTATAGAACTCTGCATAAAACAATACGAGAAAGTAAATTTTTAAAATGCCTCATATTTTGCACATGTGTTGCAAGGTCACCTGTGCTATAACTGGATTCAGAGTGATGAACATTTTAAACTATCCAACTTTTGTCTTAAAATTTCTCCGACTTGCCTGAAAAAGCTAGATCAAAACATTTCCATTAAGACTTTTCTGAAGGAAAGACAATGGCAGAAGCACTGGCCAAAAACTCTTATGGCGATTTTGAATGTATTTGTTTGGTCGGAATTACTAGTTCAGAATTTATGTTCTTCCTACTGTAAATTCCTTCTAAGAGTCCTTTAAAATGGCCTGATCCAGGTGTGTGTTGAAAAGGGAGAACATGATATTGTGGAAAGTTGAGGACTTAGGATGTTTTAGTCCTGTTTTCATTATCCTGAAATAAAATCCAAATGAAAATGAAGATCAAATTTTAGTCATACATATGCATCAGTAACTGTGTGGTAATATCACGTGGGACTTTATACACCTTGTCAGGAATAAGGGATTTAATCAGTATATAATAGATATTCATTGTCTATCTTCTTAGAATTCCTCTTTGTGTGTATATGCATGTGTGTATATGCTTGCATATTTTAATTACAGTAAAATGTGGATTGTTCGGATTAGAGATCACAAACTCAAGGACTCTATAAACCTAGAAGGCAGTATAAATGGGGTAAGTGGGCCTGTGTATGTGTAAAACCAGTGGAGTCACCAGGACTGTCGTGAACTCAAGAGCACAAGTCCTGCTTGAAGAAATTCAAAACGGATCTTAAGTCAGTGTAGACATCAACCAAGCAAATGCACAGACTCACTCCAGCCCACAATCCATTAGGCTTTGACTTCTTCTTGGATGTACACGCAACACTAAAAAGCAGGCATTAGAAGGAATGGGGAACACTTCTCTTCCCAGGGAGTACCAGGTCTGATATTGGTTTGCTTTGGGGGCACCAAAAGCCTACCCTTCCAGGATGATAATATAATAAATTATATTCCAGCCTCTTTTTAAATAGTAAAGCAGCATGGCATTGTACATCCAATTCCAATCTCATTCATTCTAATTAACAGAAACATTTTGAAAAAGTAGACAAAACCAAATAGTTCTGTGGACAGAAATCTCTCAGAAGTGTGACGTGACACAGCAATGCGAAGTTATACAGCAATGTGAAAAACAGATTTCAAAGGCTGATTTCTTGCCCTAAGTGTAGTGTTGCACACTGATTGATGAGGTTTCATCATGGTGCATCTTGAACTAGACTTCAGTGTTTCCTGAGAAAATATCCCATACTGGGGCCCACACACTGAGAATGAAGCAGGCAGTGGCCCTCAGAGCTATGGCCAGGCTGCCGTAAAATCTATACGTTTCATGATGGAGGCCAGAGAAAGAGTTAGCTAGAGGTCACAAGAAGGTATGGTTGACATCTGGGAGACTGTAGGCAAAATATGACCACATATATTTTATTTGGTCTACATGGTATTTCAAAAAACTTTGAGCCCACATTAAAAATGGAAAGATTTTACGTAAAAAAAATCTCTTAGCCAACGGAAACACCTGGAAACATGGGTCCTTAATTTGTACATGGTGAAAATATGTTGGAGGCAAAGACTGGGTGGCTGCTGCCTTCAGGTCAGGTGCTCTGTGTTCTTTCTGTTTCCAAGGCTGACCACTGCTCTTGTCTCCCAAACACTGGGCCTGATTCACAGTTACCAACTGTCACCACTCTTGTTGGTTTTCTACTTCCTTTATTTAAGAGACCTGTCTATTTCTTAAAGACATATAAATTTCACCTATGAAAGGCCATGATTTCTGGAATACTGACTGTGCACTAAAGGCAGAGCTTTCTCAAACTGAGACAAAAACTACAAGGTTTGGTTAGTGCTGATGGGGAAAAAATTGTCTAACAGCCTGCTTGAGTTTGAACCCCACTCTTTGAGTAGGTCTCAAATCCTTCCAGCTTTGGGGTCTTTGTAGTTGAAAAAGAGAAAAAAAGAGACCTTGTTAACTGCCATTTGAATCTCCCTGAAATCTTTTACTGATGAGATGCCAGAATTTTACAGATCTATATACTTTTTTGCCTTAGACATCTTCATAGATAGGACAGTCATTTTTACAAATTTACTGGTGACCTGTGTTCCCTGCACAGAATTTTTGGAAAATGTTCATAAGTATTCCAGTTCCATATCACAAATGTATAAGAAATGCCAATTGTAGACTTTTTTCCTTTGTAAGCTACATAGTGTGCATTAGATTGATGACATCAATAGGAATGACTCGCTTAATTTTGTTTAACTCCATGTTCTGATGCTATTTATTTGACAAAACAAAAATAAAAACTAAATAAAACAAAAACTTTTTGTACTTAAAACACCCATAAATACTCCACTGAATTTAGTTTTCCCTAAAACATACTTGGAGCCTCCATCATATATCATCAGAACCTAAGAACTGCTCTGAAACAGCCATGAGCTCCAAAGGCAATAAATTTATAGTCTGGATGGAGGGTATGAAGAGGAATTGCTATAGCTAATATGGGAAATATATTAAAATTGTTACATATAGACATACATGGGTTTTAATTGAACAGCCATTCTGTCGGCTTGATTTCTACCTAAGCTTCATATGTAAAACAGGAATCACAATCACCAACTCTGAAATTGTTGAGAGGACTAAGGGAGATGAACACATGTAAGATGCTCATCACAGGGCCTGACCCTAGATAGTAGCCATGAATGAAACTACTGTTATCAATAAAAGACAGTCTTACAACCAACTCAGGAACACTTAGAGATGTATCATCTTAAAAGCTAATCACAGTTTCGCTAAGCATGATACGCTCTAGTTCCATCCATGTTGTCGCAAATGGCAAGATTTCGTTTCTTTTGATGGCTGCATAGTATAGTCAAGCGGAGAAAGACAACTATCATATGATCTCCCTGATATGAGGGAGTGGTGATGCAACATGGGGGCTTAAGCGGGTAGGAGAAGAATCCATGAAACAAGATGGGATAGGGAGGGAGACAAACCATAAGTGACTCTTAATCTCACGAAACAAACTGTGGGTTGCTGGGGGGAGGGGGGTTGGGAGAAGGGGGGTAGGGTTATGGACATTGGGGAGGGTATGTGCTTTTGGGTAAATTGGAAGGGGAGGTGAACCATGAGAGACTATGGACTCTGAAAAACAATCTGAGGGGTTTGAAGTGGCGGGGGGGTGGGAGGTTGGGGTGCCAGGTGGTGGGTATTATAGAGGGCACAGCTTGCATGGAGCACTGGGTGTGGTGAAAAAATAATGAATACTGTTTTTCTGAAAATAAATAAATTGGGAAAAAAAAAAGCTAATCACAGTTTAGCTCTTTTGTATCTAAAGCAATATGTGAGGAGCTACCAAGAGAAACTCAAAGACTTGGTATATGCCCCTCCCCAAGCATTTTCTCTTGCCCCCAACCATCACCCCAAAAGCAGGACTCATTATAACATGTGAGTTTTATTTCTTACTTTTTAAGGAGACACTAAGACATCTCCTCTATAAATAAACCTTACATATAAACCTTCCCTTCTAGCAGCTTGCACTTCCCCGGCAGGCCCAAGACAACAGTTCTCCACTATAGTGTACAGAAACACCACAGACAGGATTATTAAAAATTTAGGTTTCCAAGGCCTCATTCCCAGAGTCAATAATTTGGTAGATGGAGAGCAAGCCCTAGAAGCTGAATTTTTAAAAAGAGAACGATGGAGGCAAACAAATGTCTCTAGGTTTGAGCAAACACTGATGTTTGTTTCATAATATGTCCTTGCTTTGTTGTTATCACCCAGAGTAAACATTCATACTTCCTACATGAAGTAGAAAGAGAGAGCAGTATTAAACTTGTCCACAGTTTACAGATTATTATTTTGAAAGGTCTAAAAAGTCTTGCTAAGTATATTTTTTATTGATGAGCAAATTAAGCTCTTTGAAAAAGTAAATATTTAAGATTTTGCTTCAGAAAATCAGAGAGATTTTTTAAAAAGATTCCAGGAGATGGGCACCTGGGTGGTTCAGTAATTAAGTGTCTGCCTTTGGCTTAGGTCATGATCCAGGGTCCTGGGACTGAGCCCTGAATCAGGCTCCTTGCTCAGCAGGAGGCCTGCTTCTCCCTCTCCCACTCCCCTTGCTTGTGTTCCCTCTCTCGCTGTGTCTTTCTCTGTCAAATCAATAAATAAAGTCTTAAAAAAAAAAAGATTCCAGGAGGACATTGAAATGAGATAACTTTGTTTCTATGACATTCAACAAACCATTCATTCCAGGAATTAGGTTTCTTGTCTAAAAAATAAAGTTACCTCTCATGTTTAAACTGACAGAAGCCTTTAAGGTATTTCAAACCTATGAATGTGCATCAGCACGTTTTTCTTCAGTGTTTACTAGATCTTCTGAGTTCTTATGAAGATCAGGTTCACCTACAACACAAGCAAACAAATAAACAAGAACAAAATAAGCCCGTGGAAAAAACCTAATAAAGTCAGGAATCTGAAACAATGCAGTCACATGCTGAAGACTCAGTTTCACAATGGATTTTATGGCACATTTCTCCAAGGACATCAAATACTTTCTTTTTAGACTGTGGATTTATAGAGTACAATGAGTCTTCTGGCATTGTACAACATTGTGCAGTTGCAATTTAATTTGGTAATACAGAACCGAACTAGAGGAGACATGTTTAAACATCTATTAAATCAAACATGAAAATTATGCTTGCTTTTCTTGGGGAGAAATCAGCAGGAGAGGGAGAAATAGAGAATCTTAAGCAGGCTCCGGGCCTAGCTCAAGCTCGAGGTGGGGCTTCATGACCCTAAGACCATGACCCAAGCCGAAATTAAGAGAGGATGCTTACCTCGCTGAGCCAACCAGGCACCTCTTTCTTGAATTTTTTAAAGCAGATGGTTTTAAACAAATGCTCTAATGATCAGTGTCTTTTAACACACACTCCTTAGTTGCTATGAATTTAAACAAATGACTATGAATTTAAACAAATGACTGTAAGAGCATAGTAATTTTTAAGATAAGACATAATCTGCCAAAACACACTAATGGAATTTATAATCCAAGAATCACTCATCTTCTACATAAACCTTGAAGAAAAAAAATTAACATGGAAAATGTGCCAACATTTCTAGAGAAGTCGCAGAGAATCTATCAAAAATAAATATAAAGCAAAATGTATAGATAAAAGAGTCTTATGTGAAAAAGAAAGCAAACAAAATTAGCAGAAATTAATTTTTGAGTCAAAAATACTTTACTATTTCAGGAAATAGTCATATATGATGACATGCTCTTTCTGTTTGAACTTTTATAAAAAAAATATCCTAACAGTTAAGGAGCAAGCATCTTAGTGTTGCAGTCAGTTAAGCATCTTACTCTTTGTTTCTGCTCAGGTCGTGATCTCAGGGCTGTGAGATTGAGCCCCAAGTGGGACTCTGCACTCAGCAAGGAGTCTGCTTAAAATTCTCTCTCCCTCTGCACCTCCCGCCCCGGCTCATGCACTCTTTCTTTATTTCTCTCTCATTTCAAAAAAAAAAAAACAAAACAAAAACAACATATACATGTATATATATGTAAATTAATAGTTAAGCTTTATACCAGTTATCTTTGAGATAATTCCTTTAGCATAGATTGTAAGACTGTGTTGTCTCAGGTGCAACAGATTTTTTTATTGAGATTACAAAATTAATGTATAAAGCCTACAGGGTGTTATTACAAAGCAACATTATTTTGTTTCCTGTTTTCTCTTTAAGATATATTCAAAAAGGGGGTGCCTGGATGGCTCGGTGGGTTAAAGCCTCTGCCTTCAGCTCAGGTCATAATCTCAGGGTCCTGGGATCGAGCCCCGCAACAGGCTCTCTGCTCCTCGGGGATCCTGCTTCCTCCTCTCTCTCTGCCTGCCTCTCTGCCTACTTGTGATCTTTCTGTCGAATAAATAAAATATTTTTAAAAAAAGCTATATTCAAAAAAGAAAGTTACCTATCTATGAAATTTTCAGGTGGTATCATCACTTTTGCAATCAACCTTAGATAATAAAAACATTGTGTGATCCCGTTAAGTGGTCAAAGTCTCAATTCTGATATTAGATAGTCTGGTTACATATATTACACACCAATCTTAAAACAAAGATCATAGAAGATTCCTTTCCAACCTTGAGTTTGTGGCAGAGCCCAGAAGTGGTGTATGGTGGGGGATGGTTGATGTTTCTGTTTCACTCTCCCCCAACTGGCTACCTTGACTCCTGAGCTGGAGCAAGACAGAGAAAGGTCTGAGAGGAGAAGCCAAGTTCGTACTTGACCAGCACTGTGGGAGGACTTCATACCCACTAGACCTGGTAGGTGCTGGAAGCTAATTCTCCCATGAACACATTCACAGGCTCTTCAGGGACTTCTTGCCAGAGGCCATGGCTGCACATGTCTCACCACCTTGCTATGTGCACATGAAACTCCTTTACAGTGTTCCTTTACAGTGTTCACAGCCCCCAGGGATTTTATTATTACATCGTTAGCTTCTGTCTGGTGAGGTCCTTTCATTCTTCCAAATATGGGTGGGCCACATTTGGTTCACACAAAACACTCATGAGGCAGTTGTTCCCATAAATTACTTGAGGAAAGACTGAAACCTACGTAGCCTCCTCTCATGTGGCTCATCTGTCACCAGCTAATCTGTTACATCTCACGTAAGAATTAGACTCCATTCCCAATATCCCTGAGGGTCCCGGTACAGTTCTTTTCTCTTAATTTGAGGTAAAGAGGGAAGCATTTCTACACCTTTCCCAACAGCAGATAGCTCATTAAAGAAAATCTTCTCACAAATCCTTTTTCAACCATTAACAACCTGACCCTTTCCTTTGTTTGAGTTGGGTAAGGATCATAAGCATCCCATAATTGGCCTTTAATCCTCTCTGAAATCCCTGTCTCACAGGATTTATTTCTGACATCTTAGACTCTTGGCTTAAACTTTTGATTTAGTATTCTGTTACTTAGGGCTAGATTATAATGGAACAGAGTGGAAGAATAGGCTGAGCTAAAGGAGGAATATAAGGAATTCCCTGGTTCTTAAATTTTTTGAGAGAAACTTTTACAATGGGCAAGAACACTAAGGATAAAGAACTCACCAATAAGAAGAGTGGGTGAGGAACAAAATCACCAAGTGCTAATAATACAGCAATTACAATTTAAAATTCTGGTTAAAATTAGTCTATATGTATACTAACACAAATATATTGTTATGTATCAGTTTATTAAATCAGTGATGAGTAATGAGTGATTTGAGCAAAAAAGAATATTAATGCATAAGAATGAAAAATTTTTAATTAATAACAATAATATTAGCAGCAAAAGGAAAAACAGTGAACATTAAGAGAAAACTTATTTACACTATGCTAAGTGCTTCATATGTTTTATCATTTAATTCCCCCCCAACAATTTTTATTGCCCAAGGTCACATATCTTCTAAGGAGCATCGCTGGACCCTCAAGCCCCGAGCCATGTACTTCAAACTAAACCAAAGAATTTGGTCATACAGTGCTAACTCCCTGACCCAAAAGTACAAGTTTCCATTGGATTTTAAAGAGTGAAAGCATTCCTTGTTGCTTGCAGAGATACAATTGCAAAGTTTCAAGTTGAGAAGTGTAGAGTAAACATGTCATTTTTCATCTTCCTGCTCTGACAAGCTACTATGATTCAAAATTCAGTTCTTCAGAAAAGAATGAGTAGTTTGATAGTAAAAACTGTGAGAAGCATTTCCTAAGAGATAAAACTCTTTTTACTGCCACTCTGTGTAGTAAAACCGGCAGTAGGAGACTGGCTAAGGACTCTGATACCAAGGTCAGACACATCCTACACTCAGGGGGATTTCAAAGCAAAAGGCTATAAGAAGGAATCAAATGCTTTCTTGCCAATACCACGAAGGAGAAATAATAGAGATTTGTCACTCCAGGAGTATACTCGTTAACTTAAGATTCAGCATAAATATGTGACTGGGGTGAGTATCTATACTTAAGAAATCAAAAGCTGTAAATTAGTGAAAACCCTGTTATCATTTTTGTGTCAAAGATTTCTGACTTTCCACCTTGCAACACCACAACCAACTATCCAGTGTAGACATGAGGGATTTCCAATGGCACTGTTTTCCTTGCATATTCATCCACAACAAGAGCAATGAATTGTTTCTACCCTAGAAACTCCAAACATTGCAAGTTTCCTAATTTTTAGTGTTTATAATCAAATTCTTTAGTGGAGAGACTTTTTTTTGTATGAGTTTCCATCTACAGAAGAAAGAGTCAGGAGAGTATGTGCCCTTTGATTTCATTCTTCATTTTTCCCATGGAGACAAAAACTATTTACAATCATCATTAAGCTGAATACATAATTTTAGCAAGTACTTACCTACTTGCTACAGAAGGCTGATTTGGCAAATATTGGTGGTATGCAGAATCTAAAATTCTAGGAGTCTTTAGGTGTTCCTAATAATAGGCTATAAATACTGTTTGACAAATATGTAGACTGGTTGAATTGGGGAAAACGAAATCCCAAACAGCTAATTGTTTCTTCCATCTTATTTAGCTTTAAGTCACAAATCTCAGAGGACTTAGTTGGTAGTTATTTTTATTAAGGTTCAGAAGGACTAATGTTCTTTAAAAATGCCTTCCATGCTAATTTTTCCCTCTCCTGTCTACAACCTCCTATCTAACTTATACTGGCTGTAAGGAGAGGCTATTTGAAGAAGTACCTCATCTACTTGGGTTTTTAAAATCTGTAGTGAAATAAATTGCCTCTCTTGGTCATAATGCAAGTTGGGAATATTACAGTACACTTATAAATTGTAAATCCATGCTTTAAAATAAAAGCACTTTAAACAGTTAGTCACACAGCACTTTATTGATCTATAAGATTCAGCCAGGATTGTGGGGAGTGATGGGATCTCTAATCTATCAAGATTCATATAACACGATTACTCTCACGGTAGAGGTGAATTTGTTTAAAATAAATCATGGGTGCTCTATTATTTCTATATTACTACATTGAAACTATTACATTATTCATGTTTAACTTCTTATGTGATGAGATTTCTATTTCTTAGCAGCCTCTGGATTTTCTTTAGTCAGCAGACTTGCTCAGCATATTTCAAAGAAGCCTAGCCCAAGACGGAAGGGTGATATGGGAACACAGGACCCTTTTGAATGAATCCCACGTTCAGAGTGACGAGTTAATATTATTGAGCTGGTCTTTGTGCTGAATACCTCTTTACTTCTACAAAAGTGTCCTGATACAAATCAAAATTAGTCAAGACTTTCAATATCATTCACTACCAGTTGTCTTTCAAAGAATGAGCCCATGTTGGGCTTCAAAGAGGTTATGGAAATGAAGTTCAAGAACCTTAGATTCTTTGAAGATTTTCACCATTTCTTCTTGAAGGTTTATGTATTAAATCCTATCTGAAGAGATCCCTTGGATCATTTTAATTTACCTTACTTTTTTTTTAAAATTTTGTCATAGAAATTAAATATAAGAAAGAAAGGTCAAAGCTTTCAGCTATGTCTTTTTTCTATAATTTCTGATAATTTCCTACATTCCTATTGTTAACAGGGGAACATTATATTAGAAAAAGCATGAACAGAGGTCCCAGAAGGAATAAAGTCAGAACTAAAGAGTTTGGACTGTATTTGGTCTAAATTTAGGCATGCTTTAAGGGATAAAAACTAAGATGGTAAAATATTCTTTGGAAAATAAGTGAATTATCACAAACTAAGTTTGCTGGCTTAGCTAAAATCTTTTCTTTTTGAGAGTACTTTGGTCTGTAGAATACGGTTTTTAAAATTTCTTGTTGTTGTAGTTTTCCTAAAGGGTTCTATGCCAAGGAAAAATTAAGGCAAGTGTCTTAAGGGGCAGAATCTTCAACAAAAACTATTTAGATAAAGGTTCTTCATTTTCAGCTCTACAAACTGGGCAGCTATATCCGCCATTCGGAATAAGCCTCTTCTACTCCTCCACTCACTCCTGCAGAAAACTGGATGAATTTGAGAGATACTTTGAAGAGATACTCTACAGGTAATTTTGATGGGCTAATTAAGAATGGAAAGGTGATAGGAGAGTCAAGATCAATTTACTATACACCCACTCACTCTTTTGATTAAATTGATCCACTGCATATTTTCTCACAAAATATTCCATTGTTTATCTAATATTAAAATTATTCAAGTAGTGTTCTTCTATAATATACTTCCTAAAGGAAGCTTTCTATAAGACCACCATGTAGTTTGGAGGCACATACGTGGGACCAAGAGAGAATAAGAATTATTGCAGAAAACACTGAATTCTAAATACTTCACATGTACTGACTCATCTAATCTTCACAACAGCTCTTGAGAGAGAAACAATTTTTATGACCCTCACTTTAGAAATCATAAATCAATTTTTATGATCCTCACTTTAGAAACAGAGAGATAAAATAACTTGCTCAGGGTTACACAGCAAGTTAAGTGATGAGACCAGGATTGAACAGATATTCTAGGTCCAGAGTTCTGGATCCTAACACTACACTATGCAGTCTTTCTGGATATAGTTTATTTAATGGCTACTATGTTGTTTTATTTTTTTCTTTCCTTAGTATGAGTTTATGCCTTATCTTTGAAATTAAATCTGATAGTCAGTTAAATCTGATAGGCTTTCCCCCCCACTCAGGCAGAGACAGAGAGTAAGAATAAATAAACTTGTTTGTGAAAATACGTTATTTGGTATTAGACACCAAGCCAGTCTCAGCTAATTAATTATTGGGGTGTTCCTACAAGTCTACTACAATTAACCATTTAGTCAACTGTTAGGGAATCACAGTAAAGAAGACATATAAGAGCAGCTCTTAAAAAAACGGGTTTTTCAGGGGGGAAATAACTTGGCTAACATTATAAACTGAATTATATAATGGACAAGGCATTCTCAAACCCCACAAAAGAACAGTATATGGAGCCATTTTACTCCTGCTGTTCACTTCTACTACGATAGAAATACTTTTTCAAGGAAATCTCTCCCTTAAAATTTTTATCAATCATTTTTTTTTAGTGGCAGAGAACTATTACAGAATTCGTTCAGAAAAATGGTAGAACTGATGTAAGAGATAAAATAAGTTTATGAAAGCCACATTACCCTTTCGATATTTTAGAAAAGGGCAAAATAAAGCTTTATTGCAGAATGGCACAGTGATTAGATGCTCAAAGAAAATTAACTGACACAATATAGTATCCTAGCAAAGAGAAATGCTATAAAATGCCATTTAGGTATTCGAAAGCATAAAGATCTTGGCATAGCCATAGCAGCTGAGCCAGGCCAACTAAGGAATCTGTAGCTCCTATGGCCAGTGATGCCAGTTGCGCAATCTACAAAAATGGGTTCCTTTTCTCTCATGGGGCCTGGAAGATTTCCAGCAAGTAGACTGAAATCTCCAAATTTTTTGTTCAAAGTACAGTGGCCACCATGCATGAGGTTTTTTTTGTTTGTTTGCTTTTTTGTTTTCAAGATTTTATTTATTTATTTGGCAGACAGAGATCACAAGCAGGCAGAGAGAGAGGAGGAAGCAGGCTCCCTGCTGAGCAGAGAGCCCGATGCGGGGCTTGATCCCAGGACCCCGGAATCACATGACCTGAGCTGAAGGCAGAGGCTTTAACCCACTGAGCTACCCAGGCGCCCCCATGCATGAGGTTTTACTTAAGGATGTTTGCTGATCAGGAAAACTTAGTGCTTATATGAACTGGTTTTTTTTCTGGAAAAAAAAAAAAAGGGTACATATTTAAAAAAATCTCGAGATAATATTATTTAAAAGTTATGAAAAACTAAATTCTACTTAGCATTTATGATATCCATGTTTGTAGGAATTATCGTGGAAAAAGTATGAAGACAAATATAATTGATTTTATCTTTTTATAAAAAGATTTTATTTATTTATTTGTCAGAGAGAGAGAGGGCACAAGCAGGATCCCTGCTGAGCAAGGAGCCGGATGTGGGACTCAATTCCAAGACCCTGAAATCATGACTTGAGCTAAAGTTAGATGCTTAACCAACTGAGCCACCCAGGTGCCCCAATTGCCCCAATTGATTTTTTTTTCCTTAATCATCAATATATTTCACTTTTGCTCCTAAAACCTTTTGTAATTTTTGTATTCATCAATAGTGGTCTTGAAGTGATTCTTTTTTTTTTTTTTTCTAATTCAACTTGTTTTTTTCACCATTTGCTTTGTTGCCTAAAAAGCCTAGATTCTCAGTGAGCTCAATTCTAGTTGATTTTAAAGAGATTATACACCCTCAGAATCTAATCTTGCAGGATATTAATATTGTCTACTAACAAATAGTATACAAGTATTAGGATGTAGCACCATATTATTATAAAGGAATAATATGGAATCTGTGACTTATTTTAAAAATAAAAATATAATCACACTTTCTGTTCTTTTGCCTTTTTCCTAGTAATATAGTTTGATAATCCTACCAAAATATTGAATTCTTTGTAGATACACAGAATTAGAGGACCAGTGCTTTTAAATAGGTTATGATTTGACTTTTAGGTATGATTACACTCTATCATTCCTTAATCTACTGAGAAAGCATCAAGAAAATCATTAAACTTTTCTTCTTTTGCATATACTGCATAAGTTGTAGTCATGCACAACATAATCCTACTTTTTATAATTTAATATAAATATAAGTAATTTATTTAGGGGTGCCTGGGTGGCTCAATCGGCTAAGCATCTGTCTTCAGCTCAGGTCATGATCCCAGAGTTCTAGGATCAAGCCCTGCATTGGGAATCTCTGCTCAGCAGGGAGCCTGCTTCTTCCTCTCCCTCTGCCTGCAGCTCCCCAACTTGTGTGTGCATTCTCTCTCTCTGTGTCTGTCAAATAAATAAAATCTTAAAAAAATAAGTAATTTCTTTAACTCATAAGCATTTGTTAAACTCATAAACATGATGGTAACGTATAGGAGGACATTTTTGGATTGTTACAGGTTTCAGAGTGATTCTTAACTCATTGGAAGTTAAGTTTCTTCCCTTTAATATTTATAAGACTATATATTGACTAAATCTTTGGTTTAGGATAGTTATAGAAATGCATTTTTAAGGAAAAAATATTGTACATTGAAAAAATACATTGAAACAAATATACTGAAAAGTTTAACATAGGAATTACTGATATTTATCCATTTGTATATAAATGTAGGATACACTGTGTATGAACCAATATATGTCATAAGTTCTGAGTGATCCAACTAAAATGATGGTAAAGACAAAATGAGCTCAAATTAATTGTAACAATGGAATAGTGCTCAAGAAAGAAAAAAAGTGATTTGCAATACTCAATAAGGACCATCTGTCAGTGTGCCCTTGACCAAATAGAAAGAACACGAGGCCTGCCTTAGATGAGAGGATCAGTGGAAACTTCTGGAAATAACTTCATATATCTGACTACATCCAACCATGGATGCAATCTCAAAAGATAAATCAGCTTTATTTTCCAAAAGACTAAGGAGCATATCTTAACTACTTGTGTCCCTGCCAGCACAGCTCTCTGCTCGTCCTCATCCCAGCACCCATGGAGAAACCGTTTCTTCATCCCTGAGCTAGTCCATAATCACTAAGGAATGCAAGCCTGCTCCTTCTGCCTGCCTTCCAACTTTGATTATCCATGTAAATACAAGTGGGGAGTTTACTCACTCAAACAGTATCACTTAAAATGCCCCTAAATTCTTTTTTTTTAAGACTTTATTTATTTCAAGAGTGAGAGAGAAAGAGAGAGAGCCATCAGGGTGAGGAGCAGAGGGGGCAGGGAGAAGGACAAGCAGATTCCGTACTGAGCACGAAGCCCTACACAGGCTCAATCTCATGACCCCGAGATCACAACCAGACTCAAAACTAAGAGTCAGACGCTTAACCAGCTGAGCGTCCCAAATGTCCCCAAACGCTCCTAAATTCTGCTGCTGTTACAGTTCCTCTCCGTCAGCGAACAGTTTGGGCAAGACTTCAGTTCGGTAAGAAGATTTAGAACATGTAAATAAACTAACCTGTCACAACTAACTTCTGGAATATGATCTAGAAACTATCCAGAAGTTTACTGGCTTTGAATTTAGACAGACTAGGCACAAATCCCAGCTACAGTTTTATCAGAATATAATTCCTACCTTGTGAGGCTGCTGTAATAAATATTTGTGTAAATGATCCATGAGAAGATATATAAACTATGTAAAATGTCACTCCCAAATACATAATCTTCAGCTTTTTAAAATAAAAATGTCTATGGGATATAACACACACATTTGAAAGCTCATGGGATCGGTTGTGTTGAGATTAAACAGAAGTAGATTTGATAAAACAATTATGTTCTCTGAGGTAAATTTTCAGAAAAAGTTGTTTTCTTTGTCTGTATTTACTACTACTAGGATGCTATTTTCTGTGTATTATATTAAACTGTGAAAAGGAATGAGGAAGATTCAGTTGTAATATGTGTGCAAACCTGTGATTTGGGTAACTAACTCACCCCCGCAGACCTCAGTTTTCACATTGGTAAAATGGAGATAGTACCTAAATCATAGGGCTGTTGACTGATTAAGTAGGATAGAGACCATGACAGAACGTGGTCTATTGACAAGCAAGTAAATGAGTAGTTAATCAAAAAGGATTCCTCATTCTATTTAGCATTAACACCAACATGATTACAAAAATCACGTTTATACATACTGTAATATATAATACTACATTTAAGATATTTTAAATACAAATAACAATACATAAGGCTTAACTAGTGAACCTATCACAGTCTACTAAATGTCACATTAATCATAATGTAAATTTGATGTTTTAAAAATTTTAATATTTTCCCATCAGTTTTAAATATTTCCTTAATAAATCTTTTAGTTTTGTGTTTTAATTTTTCAAGCAATGATTCAAGACCTATTTTTAAAAACTTTGTTTCCTTTTGAGGAAATCTATGAGGTTTTTTAGCAAAATGTGATTTTAAATAAATATGACTAAAATATTATTATATATTCAATATGTTTCAAATAAATTATAAAATGTGAAAAAATAAGAAAATATAAAATGTGAAAAAATAAGAAAACCTTAGTAACTCGTATGATGATTTTCTGATTATAAAGATAGGTCATAGGTATAGTGATCACATTTTTAAAAAATGTACTGATAGTGATAAGAAACAAAGCTTTTTGTAGGGATTCTAATGAAGTTGAAAGTATCAGGCTTTTGTTTTACTGAATGGGTTATTTGAAGCCAGAGCTAAATTGTTCTGTACCAATGAGGGGATTTTCGTGGCCAAGAGGGGGAAAAGAGGAGTTGAGGGCCTGAATCAAGAGGAATATGAGACTAAAATGTTTTGGAGAAAGATTAAAAGTGAGTGGTGACAAAGAGATTTACCTTTTGCTTAGAGGTATATTGTTAAGACAACAAAGTTTTCAATGACCTTGGAACTGGAATTATTGGGGAACTATAACAAAGTCTCGAAACTAGGCTGGTGTTAGCAGTGTGTCACCCAGAAGTTCTGGTTACAAATTCTGGTTACACTTGCCAAGGAAGGGTAGCACCAGAAAGAGAGAATTGTCTTGGAGAGCAGGTCCTACTTTCTGCCCGTAGCTTTGATCTTAGCCCCCATCACCTCTGCTCAACAGTGCAACATCCAACCTACGACTTTCTTCCCCACCATCATTTTCTCTACCCTCCAAATTTCCATCATCACACTGTTTACCCCAGAATTTTCAGAGGCTATACAACTCCTGTGAACTCTTGCAGTGATGGCTCATATTTGCACAAAGTAAAATTAAAGCGAGCAAAAATATTTTGGGTATCTGAAAACATAGCGAGTAGAGATACTGTGCAAGAGAAGAGGATTTGGGGGAACATCCCCCATTTAGTTTTCCCTTTTTTCATTTATCAGCTTTTTATTTTCTCTTTTTAGATCTTTAACAAAAACTATATGGTACAACAGAGTGGGTAATATCATTTCAGTTTTAGGGTCTCACCATTAAAACCAGACCTTCATAGAATGGAGTCAATTCTCCTCTACCTGATACTGACCAAGTTCTTATCTGGCCTTGAGCTGGAACCACTGGAGAGCTAAAGGGGAGTATTCCATGAGTTCTGTTCTTCAAAAATCCTATCGGTTTTTGTTGTACACAGAGTAGGCCTCTGTAAATAGCTCTGTAATAACCTCATTATTAGTTCTCAACTTTCTGTTAGGCTCTGCAGCTCCAACTATCAACAACACACTCCAGTCACTGTATCTCGTGATACACAGTGGTCCTCACTGGGTGGAGAGATGGTGCACACCTCCAAAGGGGAGTGTTGGAATCTCCATGAGACGTGTGCAATTGGGAAACATATCCTGACTCTCCTATCCACTTCCACTCTTATTCCAACACTGCTTTTGGTAGGCCCCTTTTGAATGCATTTTTCTCTTCCCATTTTGAGAATTCTGACTTGTCAGAATGTGATAGATATCCCAACTGGAGTATGAATAAGACAGCTACGCTTACATGACTAAGGGATGGGCTTCTTGAAGAGAGTAGTTTAATGGAGTTCTGGATGACAGATAGGATTTTAAGAAGTGAAGTAGAGGAAGGGGCCTGAGAAGTACATTCCATGTGGAAGAAAGAACAAGGATTAAGGCAGAGAAGTCCACTGACTTTCTTAGGAGTAGAAGGCAAATGTTCCAGAGGAGATGTGTGACCCAAGACACAGATATTTTATTTTATCTTATTTATTTATTTATTTATTTTTAAAGATTTTATTTATTTATTTGACTAACGGAGATCACAAGCAGGCAGAGAGGCAGGCAGAGAGAGAGAGGAGGAAGCAGGCTCCCTGCTGAGCAGAGAGCCCGATGCGGGGCTCGATCCCAGGACTCTGAGATCATGACCTGAGCCGAAGGCAGTGGCTTAACCCACTGAGCCACCCAGGCGCCCCCCCAAGACACAGATATTTTAAAGGCCTTCGTTACCAAGGTACATGCTATTGTTTCCTGAGTACAGCCTACCGGGGTGAAGTTGGCTGTGGT
Organism: Neogale vison; assembly: GCF_020171115.1. Classification (NCBI taxonomy): domain Eukaryota; kingdom Metazoa; phylum Chordata; class Mammalia; order Carnivora; family Mustelidae; genus Neogale; species Neogale vison. The sequence continues at coordinate 77,794,614 of NC_058093.1, forward strand.
TGTAATCTGCACTGGGTTTGTCTAGACCATAAACTGATTAATTTCCTGCTCTCCCCCTCCATGTCTTCTGCATTCACTTAAATGCACAAAAGTGTTCCATTTTTACCTACCTTTGTAAACTGCAGACAAGCTATAGTGAACTTTTAAAAGTTCACAAAATAGCCCAGAGGATGCTAATATGCTGTAAGGTTTGAAAACTATTGAGTTCTGCCTTTAGAATGAATGAATGAATGAATGAATGAATGAATAAGCACATACACATGGTTCAAACTGGATGTGTGTTCTCCTGGGGTTAAGTGACTTTGGTGAAGTCTCTTAAAACTTCATAATTCTGATCTCCCAAATGTTCCATTCTATCTATCATGCTCTACTGTACTGATAATATAAAATAATATAATATAAAATGTCAGCTGAAGAAATTAAATTGGAGGGGCGCCTGGGTGGCTCAGTGGGTTAAGCCGCTGCCTTCGGCTCAGGTCATGATCTCAGGGTCCTGGGATCGAGTCCCGCATCGGGCTCTCTGCTCAGCAGGGAGCCTGCTTCCTCCTCTCTCTCTCTCTCTGCCTGCCTCTCTGCCTACTTGTGATCTCTCTCTGTCAAATAAATAAATAAAAATAAAAAAAAGAAATTAAATTGGAAATAGGAATAAACTAAATGCAGAGTATATAATTTACTAATAATTTGAAATATACAACTTAAAAATTACTTGTAAGGTCTCATATAAAGTGTTAGTCGCATTTTTGAACTATGAGTAGAGAGAAAATAAGTTTTTTTTTTTTAAGGAATTTATTTATTTGGGAGAGAGAGAGCACAAGGATGGTAAGGGACAGAGGGAGAAGAAGAGGGACAAGCAGGCTTCCCATTGCACATGTGAAGCAGGGCTCATCCCAGAATCCCAAGATCATGACCTGGGGCAAAGGAAGACGCTTAATCAACTGAGTCCCCCAGCTGCCCCCAAGAGCTAGCTCTAGTTTTATCTGAAAGACTTTGCTTCCCTCTGTTTGATTGATTGTCCCTTCCGAAATCTAAACAGTATCTATATATTTTCTCAAAAAGATGCTTAACATTTAGTCATGGAAGTTTAAAAGTTATAATTTTGATGAGTGAGTAATATTCCATTGTATATATGGGTCATATCTTCTTAATCCATTTGTCTGCTGAAAGGCATCTCGGCTTTTTCCATCATTTGGCTATCGTGGACATTGCTGTGATGAACACTGGGGTGCATATGGCCCTTCTTTTCACTAGATCTTTATCTTTGGCTGAGGGTTTTAGAAGAGTGGGGGGTGGAGGGATGGGTGAGGCCTGGTGCTGGGTAGTAAGGAAGGCATGTATTGCATGGAGCACTGGGTGTGGTACATAAGCAATGAATCTTGAAACAATATATCAAAACTAATGATTTACTGTATGGTGACTAACAACATAATAAAAAAATTTTTTTTAAAAAGTTACAATTTTGTTGACATGGTGACTTTTGATTCATTAAAAAAGTAGTGGAAAGGAATAACAAACATTTTACAAATAAATATTTTAAAACATTGCCTTTCCTCACACCAGTCAGAATGGCTAAAATTAACAAGTCAAGAAACAACAGATGCTGGTGAGGATGTGGAGATGTGGAGAAAGGGAAACCCTCCTACACTGTTGGTGGCAATGCAAGCTTGTGCAGCCACTCTGGGAAACAGCATGGAGGTTCCTCAAAAAGTTGAAAATCGAGCTACCCTATGACCCAGCAATCACACTACTGAGTATTTACCCTAAAGATACAAATGTAGTGATCCAAAGGGGCACGTGCACCTGAATGTTTATAGCAGCAATGTCCACAATAGCCAAACTATGGAAAGAACCTAGATGTACATCCACAGATGAATGGATAAAGAAGATGTGGTATATATATACAATGGAATACTATGCAGCCATCAACAGAAATGAAATCTTGCCATTTGCAATGATGTGGAAGGAACTAGTGGATATTATGCTGAATGAAATAAGTCAATCAGAAAAAGACAATTATCATATGATCTCTCTGATATGAGGAATTTGACAGACAGGGTGGGGGGTTTAGGGAGGGGAAAAAAACAAGATGGGATCGGGAGGGAGACAAACCATAAGAGATTCTTAATCTCACAAAACAAACTGAGGGTTGCTGGGGGGTGGTGGGGGTAAGGAGAGAGTGGTTGGGTTATGGACACTGGGGAGGGTATGTGCTATGGTGAGTGCTGTGAAGTGTGTAAGCCTGACAAGTCACAGACTGTACCCCTGGGGCAAATAATACATTTTATGTTAATAAAAATAATTAATAAAAAACATTGTATTTTAAAGTAATTCATTACAAAATAATATGGACATGTTTTTGTTGTCTAAAACCAATTTATTTTTATTTTCCCTAAACAGCAGATGTAGAATTGTTAGGAGCATTGTTAGGGACTGATAGGGATTGCTGGCAAAAAACCAAACCAAAACAAACAAAACAAAACAGTGGGTCCAGAACTCTAATAGAGATCTACAGGATAAAAGTGCAAACAAAGGGGCACCTGGGTGGCTCAGTGGGTTAAAGTCTCCGCCTTTGGCTCAGGTCATGATCTCGGGATCCTGGGATGGAGCCCCGTGTCAGACTCTCTGCTCAGAAGGGAGCCTGCTTCCCCCTCTCTCCGTCTCTGCCTGCCTCTCTGCCTGCTTATGATCTCTGTCTGTCAGATAAATAAACAAGATCTTAAAAAAAAAAAAAAGTGCAAAGAGAAACCACATAGTGATGTAGGCATTTGAGAGGGCAAGTCCTGCTACGTAGCTTGTTTGGGTGTGATGCTTAACAATCAGGTCTCAGAAGCATTAGGAGAAAAGGAGAATAAGAGAACAAGCAAAAGGGGGATGGCAAAGGTTTGCTGAAACAGGGGGCCAACTTTCAGAGGCAGGGGTGGGAATAGTGAGAAGCAGATGGGATAAGGTATATCTAGAGAGACGAGAGAGAAAGAACACAAGTCAAGCAAGGTGTTATGCCATTAGGAACTTCAATGGCATCTAAAAAAGAAGAAAAAAGGAGGTCAAGAACCCTAAGTGGAATAGGTTTCCTCGGCTTCAGTTAAAACATGTGAATGACAAGCTTCTCTTTTCTTCAAGCATGTAGCATGGGGCCTTCAGCTAGACACTGTTTTGTCACAGAAAAATAATAGAAGTTACGTAACTTGTGCACCTGATTTATGGGTTAAGAAATGGATATATATTATAAATATACTATTTAAAAGATCTAACTGCTTAATATTAAAAAAATCTGTACAACAGATACAGATACATTTTTCTGTCTTGTGTTTTCTATCAAGATCCAAAAACCCCCTGCTGAGACAGATAATAGCGATTTGCCTCAACTTGGATAAAGCTCGGAAAACATGGCATTGAGTAGAAAGAAATTCATTAAAGAATGTGTCCTGCGTGGTATCATTTACACAAAAGCATGTAAAACTAAACTGTATTGTTTACAGTTACATAAATAGGAGTAACAGCTAAGAAACAAAAAAAGAAAGAGAAATAATTAGGGAATTGTTAAATCTAGTCATTCTTAAAAATAAAATTATAGAAACTTCCAATTAAAAATTTTATTTAAAAGAAAGGTGATAAATATTTAAAAATCATTTCCTAATTATTTTCAGTCCTTTTTCATTATCTAGGTCTTGAGGTTAATAAGATATACCAAATCTGTTTGATGCAAATGTCTTATTTACACATCTCTTCCCAGCTCCCATGGACAGAGACTTCATACTGATTGACTGAAACAAGACCTGCTGGGAACATTTGCACCATGGATGTCAATAAACTTTATGAATCAGGGCTTCATTTATTGTTTCACTGCTGTGGAGTGGTGGAGATAACGATAAAAAAAATAGAGATTAAATTTAAGTGTGTCAAGTCTATAACTGCTACATTGTAAATAGCACAGAAATTTGAGGAAAAATTTTCCACAGTATTTAAAAACCATTATCCAATCAAATGACTAAGAAGTCATTTGCACTTTCGATAAACAAGTGAAGTTGACATATACCTCCTATGTTTTCTAGGTTATGCCCTATGTTTTTTATATTTTCATCTTACTCCTTGATGTAAATGAAAATATCAGTGTTCATATGTGCACAATTTACATTTGTCAGTTGCAATCATAAGTGGACCAAAGACACAGGGTTCGGCAAAAATCAGTGAAAGCATTCTGTGAGGACCAATTACCTATACATAAGCCACAACGAATACGATATATTTTATTACTTTTAAATTATGTGCTACTCATCCTTTCTATCAGTAAAAAGCATGAGAATCCTGTGTATATGTGTGGTATACAGTTTTTTTTGAGCCAGTTGTTACCTTGCCAGCATGTTATTGCTTGTAGGCCACTGCAAGGATTGTCCATTATGAATACTGTATTATTTACCTAGAAATAGTATATATATGTTTTTGGATGTTCTTTTGTGGTATATTTCACAATATATTTTTTTAAAAACCTAAAAGGTAAACAACTTAATCAGTCCTTTGTACCTATCAAAAAACTTGAATCACAGATGAAAATTATCCCACAGAGAAAACAGTAGGCTCACATGGTTTTTTCTTTTTCTTTTTTTTTAAAAGATTTTATTTATTTATTTGACAGAGAGAGATTACAAGTAGGCAGAGAGGCAGGCAGAGAGAGAGAGAGGAGGAAGCAGGCTCCCTGCTGAGCAGAGAGCCCGATGCGGGACTCGATCCCAGGATCCTGAGATCATGACCTGAGCCGAAGGCAGCGGCTTAACCCACTGTTCTGCCAAACATTCAATGCCAATTTAAGGCTCACAAACTCTCAAGAATTCAAAAACTCTGGGGCGCCTGGGTGGCTCAGATGCTTAAGTGTGCATTCAGCTCAGGTCAGGATTCCAGGGTCCTGGGATTGAGCCCCACATCAGGCTCCCTGCTCAGCGAGGCATCTGCTTCTCCCTCTCCCTCTGTCTGCTGTTCCCCACTACTTATACTCTCTCTCTCTCTCTCTCTCTCAAATGAATTTTTAAAAAATCTTTAAAAAAACGACTTAAAAACTCCAACTCATTTTCTGAGGCCAGTGTAACCTTAACACCAGAACTACAAGTATGAGAAAGGAAAACTGTAGGCTAATCTCGTGCATTAATATAGATTTTTTTAAGTCAGCAAAAGTAACACATAAATTTTAAAAAGTTAATACATCACAATTAGTTGGGTCTAATAAAGGAATATAATGTTGTTCAACATTAGATAAGGTATTAATATAATTCATTATATGAACCAATCAAAAATATTATCTGAACTATTTTAAAAGCCACAGAAAAGACATCTAATAAAAGTAAATGTTCCATGTAAAATACATTTTCTCTGAAACCAATACTGCACTACATGTTAACTAACTTGAGATTAAAAACATAAAAAATACGTTTCTTAACAAATTATTGGTGGAAATGTAACCTCATAAAGAGCAGATCAAACAAAATCAAGAAATATCATACCTAATGATAAAACATGAAACACCTTCCTTTTAAATTTAGAGACAAGCCAAATGCTCTCACCACTTCCATTCAGACAAATATGGATAAACTTGCTAATGCAGTTGATTCAAGAAGAACAATCATTAAAGGCATACATTTGGGAAAATAAAAAAACTATCATTATTTGCAGATTGTATTCAAAAGAAAATTGTATTTCTATACGCCAGTGAAAGACAGCCATTTGCAAAAATAACAGAAAATATAAAACAGTGATGGAAAATCCAAGAAGATATATTTAACATTTTGAAATAAATTATTATTAAGGATAAATATTGTTTACATGGTTAAACATGCTTAACATGATGCCAGGCATCTAATAACATTAACAAGTATTTTCCATCACAATTATAGTACTATGAAGTAAAAGCAAGCTTTCTGAGAAACATGAAAGAAGATATGTAAGATATACATGAATAGGAAGACTTGAAATCCTAAAGATAATTCTCTCCAAATTGACATCAAAGTAGTTCTAACCAAAACCCTAATTTGTTTCCCTTTTTGCTGGGCCTTACGAGCTACTAAAGACAAAGCAGGTCTTAAAAAGTTCAAATGAGAGATATCATACTGCATGTATCCTATGATTCTAGACCAATTATGTAGGAGATAAGCCCCCCCAAAAGACTAGAAAACACTTATGTGTTTGACAATTTTAATGCATATTTTAAAATGTCAAGCTTGCCTTAAGCTAGCACTAGATTTCCTTCTGGTTCTACACAGCTGTAACTGGTGCACAATGGGCAAATCTGATGGTGCCTTGGATCCCGTGCTGCCTCCTTTCCTCACTTGTTACTTGCCTTTGAGCCCTAGTATTTTGGGGTTTGAATCAACGTCAAACAAATCAGAAAGATACCCAGTACAATGAGAAACATACTGCATTTCATTTCAGTCCGACCACCCATCCCCAACACCCGGATTCTATTTTGGGACATAACTTGTTTTTCTCAAACACACATCTTCTTTGAGAAGATGGGAAAGAAAGCAGATCTGGGATTGATTTGTGGTTTTGTTCTGATCAAGGGGGACTATGTGGATCTGGTTCAGTTTGTAATATTTGTGTCTAAACACAAACCAAACCATCAAGTGGTTACCAAAGTAACTCTTTTGCCTTGTGGGAGGAACAATATTGGTATTTGCCATTTGGGGGCTCGCTCTAAACTGACATGCTCCTTTAACAGTTCTACCTATGAAGCTAAGTATATTCTAAAACCTATTTGTTAGCTTATAGGTTTTTAAAAATCATCTTTATAAATGGCATCTTGCTATACTGAAGCAGCTTGTGTATTTTGCTCAATATTATTTGTGTCTTCTTTTCCTGTTGGGACTCACACCTAAAGTTCATTTATCTTAACAGTTGTATGCTTTTCCATAGTATAATTACACTACAGCTTGTACATCCATTTTTACTGTTGTTTTCAGTATTTTTTGTTTTCAAGAACAGTGCTAGAGTGAGTGTTTTGCTCATGTCTTCTGATTAATATGAGCAAAAGGTACCAACAGCAGGAATCTGTGATTTATTTTATTTTATTTATTTTTTTCTTAGAAATCTATTTATTTTAAAGAGAGAGAAAGTGTACAAGCAGGGGGTGGATTGAGGAGAGGGAGAATCCTGAAGCAGGCTCCCTGCTGAACTGAGCTTGGAGCTTGACGTGGGGCTCGATGCCAGCACCCTGAGATCATGACCTGACAGAAACCGAGAGCTGGGTGCTCAACGAACTGAGCCACCCAGGTGCCCCAGGAAGCTGTGACCTTTTTGACCAGAGCTACTCCCAACCTCCCTGCCAACCCCAACCTGAGAAGGGCAGCAGAAACCAGTTTGGCTGCCAGAGGCGGTAGACTCAGAGTGCTATAGGAGCAGAGGGCAAAACCCCCTGGTTTCTACAATATAAAGCGGTGGGTTTAATTTAGAAAAATTAAGGGGAAAACTCACAGCTCTGCAAGCCTGAGCCTGCAGTCCAAGTTTGGGTAACTGGTAGATAAGCAGCATTTCACAGAAAAATCCTAGCAACTGGAGAGCTGTGGAAGGTCTGAGATACCTCTCTACATATCTCTGGCTGACTAGGAGCTATGCAGGACTGGAGGAGACCTTGGTGAAGTCTTCCTGCACTAGCTTGATTTTTGAAAGTGATGTTAAAAAGCAGTTGTCCTTGAGGCACCTGGATGGCTCAGTCATTAAGTGGCTGCCTTCAGCTCAGGTGAACCCAGGGTCCTGGTATCGGGTCCCCCATTGGGCTCCTTGCTCAGCAGGGAGTCTGCTTCTCCCCCTCCTTTCCCCCCTGCCCTTTGTCAAATAAATAAAGAAAATCTTTAAAAAAAAAAGCAGTTATCCTCATATTCTTGGATTTCAAGGACATATTTTAAATTTTAATTATTAACGATAAAGTCTGTATTTTAGAAGATTTTTAAAATATCAGACAAATTTTTTAAGGTTTTTTTTTCCCAATTTATTTATTTTCAGAAAAACAGTATTCATTATTTTTTTCACACACCCAGTGCTCCATGCAAGCTGTGCCCTCTATAATACCCACCACCTGGTACCCCAACCTCCCACCCCCCCCGCCACTTCAAACCCCTCAGATTGTTTTTCAGAGTCCATAGTTTAAGGTTTTGTATTATTTCATGAAAGGGTGACATTCACTATTATCTACTATTGATTATGCATATAAAATTTTCTAATTAATCATAAAAATGAAAGGAGTAAAGAGTAAATATTTCAAACCATCAAGGAAATGAATTGCAATGGAAAAAAGAAACATCTCAAGCAGTAAAAATGAAGGCAAGAAAAGTAGGAAAATGGAAATAGTAGATTAAGAAGGTTCCTTTAATTTTAATAATTTTTATCATGAATAGATACTGAATTTTCTTGAATATTCTTTCTATATCTTTTGCGAGCTTAGGTTTTTATCCTTTGATCCTTAATATGGTAAGTTGCATTAACATAATTTTAAAATGTAGAATCAAATTTGCATTTCTGCTGTAAACCCAGTGTGGTGGCCAATTTAGTCTGCAAACCCAGGACTCCAGCAAAGGTAAACAGAGATGAGAGATTCTAGCTCCAAAGTTTCTTAATCTCTCTGAATTTGTTTGATCTTTATTTGGACATTTCTCTTTTTTTTTTTTTAATTTTATTTATTTATTTGACAGACAGAGATCACAAGTAGGCAGAGAGGCAGGCAGAGAGAGAGAGAGGAGGAAGCAGGTTCCCGATGTGGGGCTCGATCCCAGGACCCTGAGATCATGACCCGAGCTAAAGGCAGAGGCTTTAACCCACTGCGCCACCCAGGCACCCCTTGGACATGTTCTGAACAAATCAGCTTTCCTCCCTCCCTTTCTCCCCCCCCTTCCTTCCTTCTTTCCTTTTTTTGTTGAAAGAAATATACTTTTTATCATTTGTTAAAAGCAAGGAGAGAAGGAGATAGTTCTAGAAGCATTATCTCTGTCAGTTTCTTAAAGGCGATATTTTGCCCTGCACTTTTAGTTGTTTTTACCATGAGATATTTCTCTAAATTTATCTAGTTCACCATTGCATTGGAAATAGAAACCAAACATACAATGTTATAAATAAAATAAATTTGGCAGTAGCTGTTTATTCAAAATGTGTGTACTCTACACAACCACCCCTTGGAAATTATATTATCAAAATGATCTATGGTTTTAATTTGTTAAAGCCAGGCTGCCAGTGTTCAAATCTTGGTTCTACCTTTTCTAATGATAGGACTCAGATATTATTCCTTAATTCTAGAAACGTACATTGAGAAATTTACAAACATCGAAAGTTTATTGTCCCTGTGCAACAAAATCTTCAAAAAGCACAGTGCCAGAAATTTCATTAGGAAGGGAGGAATCACAGTCCCTAAGCCAATTCTGGCAGTTTTCCTTCACTGGTTTATGACAAATAGGTTCTAGGTGATAGGTTGATGTTCGGGGTTTATTGTTATTTATTTTAGTTAAATTATTTTTGGAATAGAATGTGTTTGGGTCAGTTGGATTCTTGGGTTCACTGAAGATGAATACTTCCAGTCAATTTTTTCAGAATTTTTTGAAAGGGTCTAATAGGAAGTGCTAGTGTGCAGTGGGAAAAGCATTGGGTAAAAAATCAGAACAGTTTTGACTCTAGCGCTTAGAAGCTGTGCGATCCTTAATTTCCACGAGTATAAAATGAGGGTAATCATTTCTAGTTAGGAAGGTTGTTGCAGGAGGAAATTTGATAATCCATGTAAAATGCCTGGCACACAGGAGGGGTTTCAGAAGTTTTGCTTCCCTCCTCTCTTCCTTCCATCGCTGAAAATATAATATCTATTTGTTTTCTTTTCTGAATAAATACATTCAAAGTGGGGTTTATGTATTCATTTATTCATTCATTCAAGACTAAATAGTTTTAAAGCACCTACACTATGCCAGGGACACGCTCTCTATGAGAAAATGATGACAATGAGATAGATAACGTTCTGTTTTCCAAGAGCTTATATCTTACAGTGCTTCAGGGTCAATATGTTGAGTATAATCTGTCCCTAGAGAAGGGTAACTCCAGTCCTTTGAAGTCTCCACTTAGATGGGTTTGACAATATTTCAGTATGGCCATCTGGTCTTGTATTGTGTTATGTTCTTTACCTACTGACAATAATGTATTACGGAGACCCTCTGGAATGGCCAGGACTAGCTACAGAATCGCAGGACCTCATGCAAAATAAAAAATGAGGCCCCTGGCTCAAAAAATTTAACGATTTTTGAGATGATGATAGTTGAGGATTTAATTAAGCACAGGGTCATGCTGAGGGGGTGGGGCTGTCTAACTACAGGACCTGGCCCTCCTTGTGGTTGTATAGACCCACCAAAACCTGGGAAACTACTTCTCTTCAACTAAGATCAAACTAATGGGAAAATGTGAGTTACAGAGTCAGATGAAGACGTAAGAATGGTATTGCTTTTATTTCTAATAACAGAGATGGAAGAAACGATGTAACACCATTAAGGAGTTGTTTCATTTTATAAATATTTACCGAGTGCCTCTTATATGCCCAATACTGTGGTAGGAGCTGAGGATATACTGGAAAACACAATAGACCATGTACTATTGTGGACCGTACACTACCCATGTGGAAAACAGATCATAAATTTAAAAAAGGAATAAATAAATATCATTGATTATGGACTTTTTATACCACATTGAAGCCACTAGACTGGGCCCTTATTGGGAAAGAAAAGACAGAGGATGTTACTTGTAGTGGTCAAGGAGGGCCTCCTTGTGGTGTTACCTAACATAAGGCTTTTGAGCACTGCATTTGGAGAGAGAGAGCGAATTCTAGCTTCTTCACTTACTAGTTATGGGATTTGGGGCAACGTCATGTAACTGTCTTCTGATTCAGTATCCTTATGCAATATGAGAATAACAATAGTATAAACCTTATAAGGTCATGTGAAAATTAAATTAAGTGAATTAGGTGCTGTTTTTCATGTTAAAGATAAATAATGGACTTTCCAGCCAAGGAGGAATCATTCTTGCAGAGAGCTGTGAGGAGAATCCCTGGCTGAAGAAATAATAATTGGAAATGCTCTGGGGAATTTCAAGAACCAGCCAGAGGCCACTGTGCAGGGTGTAGAGCACAGGAGAGACACAGGGCTATGGAAGGGAGCATGGGGGCGGGGGGGGGGAAGGGGCCAGATTTGGAATTAGAAAGCTAATTTCCTGCACAAAAGATAATGACTGATACCAATTCACATACCTTGTAAACCAAATAGACTCATTTATTTGAATCAGAAAACATATCAGAAACAGCTAAAGCTAGCTGGCTTCCCATCTGTTTTCCTTTAATGGCTGATTGCAAATGATTTTTTCCAATGCATGAGTGGAACAGTCACCAAAAGAAATAACTTAGTAACACTGAAAAAAAACCACACCCAAGTCTCTGACACAGAGTGTTACATTCCTAATGCAACACAAAAGCCACCTGCAAAGCCTAAAACATAGGCTCCAATGCACTTCTAGGAATGAACATGAAGTTTTGTCACCATTTTATTGCCCCCTCCTTCACATTCAGGTCACTGCCATCCACGGACACATACTTCTGCAGCCCATGAGACATAAACAGAGCAGAATCTCTTTACCAGATAAACCAAATTCGTTATCAATAATCAAAAGCCAAATTCCACATACCACTGATGGCTCGCATGTTTCATCAAAGAAGAAATCTAGGGAGAGGAAAAAAAGCCAAAACCCCAGAGGATAAGTTAAGAAAGAAGGAGATGGCATAAGGTCTCATAAACAACTCTACCTTGGGCAGCTAACTCTTTCCACCGTTCTTTGTTCTGCTGGATGATGTCCACCAGGTTGTTTTTGAAGCTCTGTAGGTCCACGCTTGTAAGGGAGTAGTCTGGGGAATAGGTTCCATCGTTCATGGTGCCTTTCATATTTGATCGTCTGAACAAATCAACGCTGTGAACAGAATAAAGGTACTGAGGCTAATAATTACAACCAGAAAAAAAAAAAAAGCCCAGAAAACACCAAGATCAAGATATGAAATGAGGGAGCAAAGCCTGGAACACTTTACAAAAATAACTGCAGACACAGAATGGCAGGTGTTCAGGCCCAGTGTGGAGCATGTATCAGAGATGCTCACGTCCCTCCTTTTTCCTCTCATGGAGAGGACCGGGACTCTGGTTGGAAGTCCCTGGGTGGGTCAAGGACCCCCAGAGCAGCAGGTTGGAGCACTCTTGCATCATGGGGTGGTGAGGCCCTGGTTAGAACAGTGGAAGCTTGAGATGAGCTGACTCCGTGGAGAGTCCACTGGTCAACATTACTAAAGGGGCACCACGATTCTGGAGCCCTGAGGGGGGTTAATCTGAATCTTCCTCAGGTAGAACATTTCCTCAGTGCCCTCACTGGGGCAACATGTAGGGAGCCTGCTGATGTACCATTAGCAAAATTGCATGTTCAGATGGGTAAGAATTTAGCATGATTAATTTGCAACTGGAAGCTTTAAATAATATGCCTTAACAAATTTATCTATGAAAAATGCTCAGCTTGAAATCCTGTAAGTGATTGTATATATAATGGATGCTACTGTTACATGTTAGACGCAGCTGTTTTACCCACATCAGCTATAAGCCTTCTTTCGGTATAGGCATCTCCCCAGATGCACAAGTGGGTTGTAACGGATTTGCTTGTAAGCAAACTGACACAACTATATATGTTAATATTCAAGGCATAATACATACATTTGCATGAAAATTGAGATATTTTCATTCTCCTGCGTATTGAATACTCTTACACTCCTTAGTTAGTAGTTTTATATATTTTGCAGCGGCCATCAAGTAATTTCAAAGGCGGATGCAATATCACATCTAGCCACTAGGTGGCATTACTACCTAACAATTCTTTAAAGATGGCCTGCCCCTTTGTAAAACATAGTAGGATAATCTTAAGTGAAAGGTTATTAAACAGCACAAAGATTTAAAAAAAAAAAAAAAAGATGCAATAAAGGAGAAAATATCAAACCTGCTTGCCCCATAGGAAGAAGTGTCTGTTTTTGAGGCTTCCTCTATAAGAGGAGTAATAATTTTCTCTGTTGAGTCTGTCAGAAGAGAAAATGTTGGCTCTACTATGAAATCAATGAAACCTATAAAAACAAACAAAAGATAGTTTGAAATATTACATTTCTTGAATTCTAAAATCTGTAATATTGAAGAGTCTGACGCACCTGGTAGAGATAGTTTACTAGCTCTATAGCTCTAAAAAAATAATCTCCCATTAGTGGAAGTGATACAATTTTAAGCCTGATAACTCGTGTATATCAGCTTTCCTATTTAATACTCAGTTTTATACTCTTGTTAACAATTCAATTCTAACCAGAGTGAATATAATTTCCTCTCAGTGAGAGGGATCATTACATTTCTGAAAGATCTCCACTTGCTTGTTGAATTTATTACTCATCAACAAAAAATAATATCTAAGCTCCAAATAAACAAAATAATTGAAGATTTTTCTCAGGCCACAGGAAGGCAACTGCTTTTTCCCCTCTTACTGTATCAGTCAGAGCTTTCTGCCAGTGTGTTAATATTTCAGATTGCTGTTTGTTATTCTCTGGATGTAAAGTGTTAGTTCACAGCATGTGGGCGTGTTCTGTCAAATCAGTGAAGAGAACAGTAACATCTCTGGAAGACAGCATTATTCCCACTACCTTGAGTTGTCAGGATGAATAAAGACTTTAAATTTAAAGTACTCATCAAGATAGCACATGACATACAGAGAGAAGGGGGCACTGTCCTTCAGGGTGCCCTACCCCCCTGGTGTTTAGATGGAGGAGGACACAACCTATTGTACACTCTGTATACACATACTCATTACGCGTCCCTGGAGAGGTGGGCCACTGGAAATCGAGCTTGTGGCCTCACACACACCTGCGAGCTATGGATGGTCATCTGAATATAAGAGCAAACTGGAGGGAGGCTTTTTAAGTGATACTGTGCCCAGAAATATCTACATTTGAAGATTACCCCATCCATCAGATACAAATAATTCACATTTCAAGTAATTGGATTAGTAATATTAGGTATTAGGGTGCCTTTTTTTTTTTTTTTTTTAAAGAGGGAGAGAAGGTGGGGGAGGGGCAGAGGGAGAAACAGAATCCCAAGCAGGCTCCACCGGGCTGGAGTCCACAGGGGCTCAGTCTCACAACCCTGAAATCATGACCCCAGCCAAAACCAAGAGCCGAACACGTAAATGAGCCCCCCAGGCACTGCTAAGGTGCATTTTTAACTCAAGAAAACTTCAATAGTTTTATGTTTTGATTGATGCCTTCAACTCAAAGCAATGTTAATTGGCCACCAGTGTGCTACTTCCAGTTCTGTCTGTGGTTTTAAATGCCTGGGATATGGAGACTTGCAATTGATGTGTCACCTCCACTAACAGGGTAGCAATTTATATTATAGCAACAAGCCTCAGAAACTTCCCTTCTTTCCAACTTGCCTGAGGAGGGGCTTAGCTTCCCACCCTCACACCTGCTAAACAATGGTAGGCACCTGTGTTAAGGTAGCTAGAAAAATAGCTTTTGGAATTTGGATGGGAAGGGGCAAAGGTCAGAGCAAGAAGGTTTCTGACAGTTGACGGGGGGGGGTCTGTAGGACTTGGTGCTGAAGCAGCTAGAGAGGTTAGGCGGCAATCCTTATGTTTATTAATCTTACAGTTCAGTGATGAAGATGCTGACTCTGGGAATAACTATTACAAATATTTGGACCAGGCATCATAGCTACATAGTTTTAAGAATGGGCTGAACTTGCTGGGTAATCTACTTATATCAAAATAATTTTTTTTTTCTGAAGGAACATAAGCTACTATATTAAATATATGTTGCAAACTTAGTGATAACAACAGATACACTGATATTTTCATTGAATTGTCCTACACACAAAGGATTAAATTACAGATTACAATCGTCAGGAACAAAACACAAAAAATGTCTCTTACACAAGAAGAAAGTCCATTATTTGTAAAAGGGTTACAAATCAAGTAACAATTACATTTACTAATACTGCTTGACTGAATTCGTTTTGTGAGAACTTTTTCAGAAGTCTTATCATTTAGCACCATACAGATCCGTCTAAAGATCAACTTTATTATGAATAAGAAGTGAGCTTTTCATGGTTGTTGCCCTTTTGACAACATGGTTTATCATTTGAAAACTGGCTCGCACATACCCACCCTCCATAACCATTATTCTTTTTTTTTTTTAATTTTTAATTTTTAATTTTTTCCAATTTATTTATTTTCAGAAAAACAGTATTTTTTCACCACACCCAGTGCTCCATGCAAGCCGTGCCCTCTATAATAACCACCACCTGGTACCCCAACCTCCCACCCCCCTGCGACTTCAAACCCCTCAGACTGTTTTTCAGAGTCCATAGTCTCTCATGGTTCACCTCCCCTTCCAATTTACCCAAATTCCCTACTACTCTCTAACGCCCCTTGTCCTCCATGCTATTGGTTATGCTCCACAAATAAGTGAAACCATATGATAATTGACTCTCTCTGCTTGACTTATTTCACTCAGCATAATCTCTTCCAGTCCCGTCCATGTTGCTACAAAAGTTCATAACCATTATTCTTAAGCAGTACCTATTTGTGACTGGGCCACCATCGTTGACTTCCGATCACAAAGTGGGGAAAATGGAAGTCCTAATTCAGCTTCTTTATCTCCCTGTCAAAGAAAAGCTCATTAGTACAGACTTGGGTTGGAGATGCTTAGATAATGAGCAGTCTAGATACAAAGTCTAAAAAAAGCCACAGCTTTATTGTAATTGACACTGTGTTTTTATTTAATTTTTATAAAAGCAAAGGGATAGTCCAAGTTGATGTAATTTTACTCAGTCTCCTTTTGAGCACATAATATGTTGCTGAAGGGAAAAAAATGGGCATTTTCAGCACGTGGAGACGCTGCTTTGGCATCACAACCCTGTTACTGTGAAGAGACAAACCTTTGCTCTTTGGAAATTTCTGCACTTGCCAGAAAATAGTCATCTCTGTGTGTTATTTGGCATTTAATTAACAATCAAACTCGTGGATTTTCATGCTTTTTTTCTCCCCCCAGGCCAAGTACATCACAGATCTTCAATATAAAGACTTCATGTTTGTACCACTTTTTGAAATTAAAAGTATATAAACATTTTGAAACGTCTTTCTACTAATTAACCAATTTTAATTGAATCTTCCACAGCAAATAGTGAAGAATATCTTCAACATTCTTACATTCCATGTGTGTCATTTTATTTTATTATATCCTCAGAAAATTGAAATGTCAATGATTTTTATTATTTGATCTTACCTATGGTAGGTTAATTGAGCACATATATTAAAGAATTCCATTTATGTGTGGGTTCAACATCACAGGAACTAATTCAGTTTTCATCTCCTAAAATAAAGGTGGCTGCTCTGGGCAAAACGTTCTCTTCACAAGGTTTATCAAACATCAAACATAGGTTCTTTCCTAAGCATTCAAGGGTATGTGCTTACAAAAGAAAGCTACTTCACTTGTTTCTCTTCACTTCAATTTTCTGGTATTTGAAAGAATGCCTCAGACTCTATTTTCTCCTAAGCTATTGGTTGTATATCTTCATGGACTCCACTGGCTTTGTGTAAGATCACAATTTAGGACACATGGTCAGGTTCTGAAATCAGAAGACAAAAGGGAGGGGCCTTCACTTTTGCTTTGCTGTGGAGCCCACAAAACAATGGCGTGCCTGTCTGAGGAATTCCAAGTTCCCACTTGCTCTATGTCCTTGAACCACTTTCCTCATGATCTTTACAACATCGTGTCAGTATGTTTTATGGGTTTTACAATTTTTCATTGACAATGTTGTCTGGTGCACTTCCTCTAAATCATGCCTCTGATTATAAGGAGCAGAAAGTTTGAAATCAGAATTGTTTGGAGGAAAATCTAGATATGGTCAGCAGAGAACTAGGCAAAGTAGTTGCAAATGGCTGTATTTTATTATGGCATGATTTAGAGAAAATAGGTAGTAGAATTCCATGACCTCCTTCAGCAGCTGTGCTCCTTCCTTAGAGGATAACAACACCCATTCCATTTGGAATTAAAATTAACATCCAGCTTAAGGTAAAGAGGACAAGGAATTATTAGTGCCATCAGCATTGGAACTACAAGGTATACATTTGAATCCCTGCTGTTCGACGGTTTCTCTCTGTTACTTCAGATGTATCACAACCCTTGTTAAAATGAATTCTCCTCATACGTTACCTCACTTGGTAATTGTGGTTAACTCCTATCAGGAATGAAGATATCCTAGTATCTGCCTAGTAGGATTATCGTCCAGTTATCTAAGTTATGTGAAGCCTAATAGTTGGAAAATAGTCTTTAAATATTAGCATATAAGAGCCATACTTCATATAGGTGAAGAGGATTGAGAGTACACTACCCACGATGAGGAGTGAGTACTGCACAGAATTGTTGAATCACTATATTGTACACCTGAAGATAATATAACATTGTATGTTAAATCAACCGGGACCAGAATTTTAAAAAAAGAACCATACTTCATCATAGCAAAGATACAGAGCTGTGAGGTATTTATGATGTCTAATGGATGGTGTTAAACCTCAGGAAAAAGGATTGGTACTCAATCGAGCATGTGGCAGAGAGGCACTTCCTGCCATCCCCCACCCTCCGTTTTCTAGCAGGGAATGGACCTGATAGGAATTCTGCTTTTGGAAGATTGATTTGTCAGCAGTGTGGGGGATGATGAGAAGTGAATTGAAGATGACTCTTGGCTTCACACCTGAATGAATAGGAGTCTTTGGTGCCACAAAGAGAAGTGAGAAAATATGAATGAGGGCTGGATTTGAAAACTATTATGGATTTGATTTTTAGCATATTGAGAATAAGGTACAAGAATAACATCGCTGTTTATGTTAAAATATAAATATTTTAGTGTTAAAATAGAAATAAATCTCCTCATGGACTTGGTGCGAAATGTGATACTGGAGATACTTATGTGATCTATGTGGGTACAACTGATTGGCTTTATTGATCAGGGGACTGCTGTTTGGTATTTAATAGCTATATTTTTATACTATAAGACAGAAGTTCTTTGTTCTAAAAATGATAATTTGGGCCTGAAGAAGACATTGTGATGAATCACCTTCCATGAGCTAAATTTTATAGAAGGATAGATGGCAACATTCTCATATAGAACTTAGGCATTTGACAGATATATGTAGGATTCACCTTCCTATATTTGGAGCGAAAATTTTATATTCTATTTGCTTCTTATATTCCACAATGGAATCGGGATATTAAATTTCCACTGCTAAAGCACACTGAATGCTAAAGCACATTAATTATTTAATTTATTTATAAATATTTAAAATGTTATTCTGTAGGGTGAATTAAAGGCCATGAGTGCAGGATTAGTAGGGGGCCTTATAGCCAGACTCAGAAGGCACCATAAACAAAATAGGACAAGGAGGGGGGTAAGATATGTAAAGGAGAGGGAAAGATATGTAAAGAGAAAGTTGGATTCCCTGAGTATAAATTTGACAAACTTTGTAATTTTCCTCTTTGTATCCCTGAATAGGGAACATTTACTTTCCATCAAGATGAAATCTGGGGTCAAGGCAATAGGCACTGCAAAAGTCAACTCAACTAGTTTTTCCTGGAAGATGTACTTTCATTTGAGGGCACTGCCTTCAGGAAGCCAAAAATGTACTTTCAAAAAAATCAGTAAAATACTGCATATACATATATTTTGGTACATTGACTTTTACAGTGATTGGAGCAAAAATATAGGGCCCTACGGCCACCAAACAATGAATTAATCAACGCCACTCGATGCTGCTCCTGGATCCCTGCATCTGTTCTTGGGGATGAGTCTGCAGGTAGGGAAGGAGAGAAAGTGACCCCAGCAACATGGAACCCCCAGGCAGCCTGCAGTGCTCGGGCTCCTGCCTGTCTTGGCAATTCCCTTGGAAGTTGTTGAGATTTCTTCTCTGAAAGGCCGCAACAAAGACCAATAATTATTTTTATGCTTTCCTAACAGTGTGAAATGCTCTGATCACTGTCAATAGGATGTCAACTCCATGACTAACTGGCACCTTTTTTTCTTTTCTGCATTTTATCTGAAGCCAAAGCAATTTCTATAGCTTTCCAGAATTGAAGGAGATAGAAAAGGGTGAAGTATAGAAATCCTGAGAAACCTTTTGCATTGAAACCTAAGTTTTAATCACAGAAGCCATACCACCAATAAACATACAGGAAGCTCCTGACTGTAGACCTGGGGGCCACTCTAAGGTCAAGAGTGAATTCTAGGGGCCACTAATTCTACAGGGGAATTTAACAGAGGAGAAGAGAAGAAGCAATAGTTTAGCCCTCTTGGGACAACTTACTTAAGGGATTTAAGCCACCTAATTATCTTCTTTCCTTCTAAAAATGGTCCTTCTAAATTCTAGAAAGCCACCAAAGCTGTCTAAAAATTTAATAATTATTACAGCTAACATATTTACTTTCAACAAAATTTATGATATGGTATAAATGTATTTTGTGAGTTATATTTTGTAGAACATTAGTACCCCTCATATAATACTTGCATGTCTCTTAAAACTATGAGATTTGATTTTTACATTTAAAGTTATTATCCTGGCTCATAGCAAGTGTTCTTTATAGTGAAGAATTTTTTTTGGTTGTGTCTGAATTTTTTATCCCAAGATCCTTGGCTGAGAATGCACTAACTAAGTACATTTCTATTACTGTGGGAAATAGAATCTATTTTGAAATGACACACTTTATACTACTTCTAGCAATGCTGAAGAACATAAGGGGCCTGACGACATACGATTTAAAATAAATAAAATAATTATTTTTCCTTCCCTCTTTAAAAAATTGCATTCCCAATCATTTGTTTGACAAGGTAATACTTACTGGTAAATGGATATTTTACATAAATGTCATTTTTTTAAAACTTGTCACAAAACAACCAGTTGAAAAAGAGAAAATTCACTTAGTTATTGGGTTCATATAGTATGACGCATGAACAAATTTTAACGGCAGAAAGTAGTTCTTCTAACTTTATTTGTAGTAATTTCTTATTATCTTGCCAAACTAATATGTCTGTTTAAGGAGAGAATAAAAAGCAAAAACCTGTCTTCCTGTACTAATGCTTTTTCCTGGGCCAGTCCCTCCACCTCTGAGCTCTGTCACATCAGTCATAGTTGAAATGAAAGGAGCATCTCCCGAATTCACACATTACAGTCAGAGGGCAGAGGCACCTGTGTTGATCTGCATCAACACTTGAAGAGAGGACATTAGCTCTATTGACGAATATCACAATCATGCTGTGAAACATGCTTTGGAGATGAGGACCTGCTTTGTCGTCAGTTGCTTACTGAAGATGGAAATAGGTTTCTCAAGGCTGCAAAATCTAGATACAATTCTGATTGTCTCATGCTACAGTTTCTCATGGATTTAGAAGGTACACTTAAAGTAGCTATGTCAAGAGTTGGGGTGACACTGATGAATTTTAAAGGATGGTACAGATAGTTTGGTCTACCTTGGTTTGTCTTCCAGAAATACATTGTGTTTTAAAAATTCTTAATATTGATTTAAGCCCTTTTGTTAGATAAAATGAACTTAGTGGACAAATTAATAAGAAAGTGACTTAAAAGTCAACACATCCCAAAATTCCTCTGCATTTCTCTGAAACAGTAAATCACACATGTATATATATGTATGTACATGTACCTACATGTATATATGAATATGTGTATATTTACATGTGTACACACATATACGCACACCTCCAAAGGGCTACAGTATGGGATATGGCAAAGAACAAGAGTCCTGTGAGATTCATTTAGTTAATTGAATGCGTTGAAACATTTTAGCTATTGGCAGCAATGTCATATGTTAACATAAGTCTCATAAAGATAAGCTTGTTTTGCTTGTGAACGTGTTTGTTGGTAGTACAAACTCACTTGTTTTGACCTTCGTCTGTTTTGCTAGATCTCTTTCTGAAGGGGATTTGAAAGTCACTTACTTTTAGAAGTCCAGAGACTGAAAAATATAAGATTCTATTATTAAAAGCTTAAGTCCTTAATCAACTTATTATGATCTGAAAGGAATTTCAGAGTTGAAGGGAAGAGGGAATGCTAGTAGAGACAATTTGATTTTATAATAGCCCATATTAACATATATGCTTTACCCTCCTTTGAGCTGTAAGTGTTTTACGTTCAGGTCACTCAAGCAAAGACTGAAAAAAGTCATTTCTGAACATTCTGGGATGATAAAAATGCCTACCATTGCCCATTAAGAATATTGTAAAACAAAACAAAACAAAACAACCCAAAAACCTGACTCTTTCTTATTCTAACACAGTCTTAAAAATGCAGACCATAAAAACATTCCAAATATCATGATGCTCTACCTATTCTAAGACTTGACCTTTTGTGTTGTGTGCATTTTAATCTCTACTTAGATGTCTGAGTCACTGTTTATCAGGTGCTGAGAATGACAGAATTGCTCAATAGCCATATGAAACAGTTTCCCCCTACCTGGATTTCAGATATCAAAAATCAGTGCTTGCTGGAAGCTTCATTATTAATACTAGTAACCTTTCTAGAAAATCAAGAATATATTGAACTTCAAAAACACCTGGACTTGATATCCTTAAATTCATTATTCTCATGGTTCTGTAAGGTATTCTTTGTCTTGTTTGAAATCAATAAAAGACAGCGATAATAAAAGTCATGATACTATTTAGATAGCAGTAATCTTCAAGAGTCTCTGGAGTTTATTAGAGACTTTTCTTAACACTGTTCTATTTTTAAAGCTCAAGTCATTCATGAAGCACCTTTATTCTGACATATTCTTTTTTAAGTCAAGGAAAAACTTAATGCACAAATCTTAAAAGCATAAATTATGAACATATTTGTATAATTAACAATTAGTATATAAAACATTTTCATCACCTCCAGAAGTTCCCTTAGCTTTTTCCAGTGAATCTCACCTCCTATAGACACCCATTATTCAAATTTCAGTAACCAGAGATTAAATTTGTTAATTGTGAACTTCATATAAATGGAATCATACAGTATTTATTTTTTGAAATTTATCCTGGTTTGTATCATTAGTTCATTTTTTAATTGTTCCATGGTATTCCACTGTATGACTATACCATTTCTATTTCTGATGTTAAACTGGACTGTTTCTAATATTGTGCCATCACAAGTAATAAGTAGTATTATTATGACTACTCCACATCTGGTGGGCACAATAACCAATTTTTCTGAGTTATACATCTGTGGGTGGACATGCTGCATCACAGGGGAGGTTAAGTTTCAATTTAGTGAATGTTAACCCGTAGTCTTCATATGAGTTGTAATGATTTATACTTCTGCTAGCAATGCCTGACACTGATTATACTTCCACCAGCAATGCCTGGACTTCCAACTGGGGTCCAGTTGTTCCATATCCTCCATAATGCTTAGCATTTTCAGTCCTTTTAATTCTAGCTATTATGATGAGGATGTAGAGGTATCTCATTGTGCTTTAATATGCAATTCTTTGATAACCAATGATAACGAGAGTACTTGTATGTGTTTATCACTCATTTGTGTATCTGATCAAATTAGACTAAATTTTTAAAAATTTTACTTTTTTTATTAAAAAATTTGTAAGATTTGTAGGAGTTCCTTATATAATCTGTGAACAAGCTCTTGGACACGTATTTGTAGTACAAATATTTTCTCTCACTCTATGGCTTGCCTTAATGGTATTTTAGGAAGAGAAAAAGCTTTAAAATTCGCTCTTGTTCACTTTACCAATTTTTTTTTCTTTTTTAGGCAGTACTTCTTGTGTCTTCTCTAAGAAATATTTGACTACTCCCAAGGTTAGAGATATTCTAAGTTTTCCTCTAGAACATTTAGAGTCAGATTTTATATAAGGTTGGGGTCAAACTTGAATTAATATTTGTATAAGCGACAAGATTCCTTTTCTCCCATATATTTAGTAAGTATCATTTATTGCTATTTACAAACTTTCCTTTCTCCATTTAACTGTTTTGTTGTTTTTATAGAAAATCAAACAACCATATAAGTATGGGATCACTATTCTGTTTTATTGATCTATTTGCCTGTTTACATGTTAATAACACACTACATTGATGACTCTAGCTTTCTACTAAGTCATGTGATAAGGAGGAATAAATACTCCAATTTCCTGTCTTTTCCAAAATTGTTTTGGCCATTTTTAGATTCCTACATTTCCATGTTGATTTCAGGATCGGCTTTCTTTCAACTGCTACAAAGAAGTCTGTTACAATTATTTTTTAATTTTGAAATTTTTTATTAACATATAATATATTATTAGCCCCAGGGGTACAGTTCTGTGAATAGCCAGGTTTACACTCTTCACAGCACTCACCATAGCACATACCCTCTGTTACAATTTTTTATAAAAATTATCCTAAGTATATTAATCAATTTTGGAAGAATTGACATCTTAACATGTTAATCCATTAATGTGGTATACCTTCCAATCTACATAGATAGGTCTTTTTATTTTTTAAAGATTTTATTTATTTACTTGACCGAGAGAGAGAGATCACAAGTAGGCAGAGAGAGAGAGGGAAGCAGGCTCCCCACTGAGTGGAGAGCCCGATGCGGGGCTCGATCCCAGGACCCTGAGACCATGACCCGAGCCGAAGGCAGAGGCTCAACCAACCGAGCCACCCAGGCGCCCCCATAGATAGGTCTTTAAAAGTCTTCTTTCAACAATCTCCTGTGGTTCTCAGTGTTTAGATTTTATATGTATTTAATTAAATATATTCCCAAGTATATTTTATTTTTATGATATTATAAATCATATTATATTGAAATTTTCATTTCCAAGTTGTTTGATGTCAGCATACAGAACTACAATTGATCCTACAAATTTGTTGAAATTATTTATCAGTTCCAGTAGCTTTTTAAAGATTCCTTAAAATTTTCTTTGTAGAAGCTTATGTTTCTGCAAATAAAGACAGTTCTTTTTATTTCTATCCAATCTATACTTAATTTTCTTCTATGTATTTTAATGGCTAGAACTTCAAATGCCATGTTGAAAGGATTGGTAAGAGGAGATATCTTGAACTTAGTATGAACGTGTTCAGTATTTCACCAGGAGATATTATGAAAGCTATAGACACTTTTTACCATGTTGGAAGAGGTCCCTTATTTCTAGTTTGCAGAAAGTTTTTGTAATTAGTGTCTTTTGAATTTTGTCAAATGCCTTTTCTGCATCTATTGATATGACAGTAGGACTCTTTTCTTTTAGTACAGTAAATTACTTTAAATGATTTTTTAATATTAAATCAACTCAAGTTATAGTATGTACTCTTTTGTTATATCACCGGATTGGATTTGCTAACATTTAAAGGAATTTTCCACCTAGGTTCATGACAGATATGGGTGTGTAATTTTCTTTACTTGCAAAATCTTTGTCAGGTTTTGTCAGGATTATACTGATAATTTTCCCTCTTTCTCTGTGTTAAAACTGGAATTATTTTTTTCTGGGAAGCTTGAGAGAACTTACCATCTCTCAAATGAATTGAGAACTGAAAGAGAAAAATTGAAACCATCTAAGTCTGAATTTTTCTTCACGGAAAGAGTTTAAATTACAAGTTCAGTGTTTAAAAATAGGTACATGGATATACAAATTATAATTTTTGTGTGTGTTTGTTTTGGTAATTTATATCTTTCAAAGAATTTGACAATTTCTTCTAAGTTGTCAAATGTATTGGCATAAAATTGTGGATAATATTTCTTATGCTTTGCTATATGTAGGGTCTATAATGATAACATCTCTTTTACTTATAACTTATTTTTTTTACTCTTTTTAAATTTGCTGATAATTTTATTATTTTTTCAAAGTACCAACTGTTTTCTTTGTTAATTTTTGCTATTGTCTTATTTCTATTTAATTGATTTCTGCTTTTATATTTGTTACTTCCTTTGATCAACTTTATATTTGTTACTTCCTTTGATTAACTAGGTTTAATTTTCCTAATTCTAGCTTATTTAGGTGGAAGCACAGATGACTGATATATACTTTTGTTTTTTTCTAATATAAGCATTAAAATAAATAAAGATTCCTCTAAGCATTGCTTTAGTTGCATCTGACAAAATTTCAACTGTGTTTTCATGATCATTTAAAATAATTAAACATTTTTTAAACCCGAGCAAAGTCATTTTTATCTCTTCATACTTCTGGGTTTTTTTTGTATCTAATATGAGAAGGTCATTCTTAAAGATCTGTAAGTTCTCTTTAGATTTACCATTTTCTGGTTAATATTTGGTTGAGTGCATGAAATTATAATTTTTATTTGGCCATAGCACACAGTTGCCCTGTAGAACTAGATAGGTTTTAACATTTGTGGGTTTTTTTTTAAATTGCAAAATGTATTAAAATATATTTACACTGTTTCTAGTGTGAAAATACTTAAATTTGGAAGATGCTACTCAGTAAGTTTCTCTAGGACTATGCAATGCTATTTTAAAGTGAAACCATATATCATAATCATTGACAATGGGAGACAGAAAGCAGAGTCCTCCAAATATAGTAATATATTCAGTTGTCATATGTCTTAGAATAGGTATAATGTCAGTTGGCTATTCCTTATAGTATTTTTTATAATTAAACCATAATCATAAGAATAGTGCTTTCTTGAGTTCTTTGAGTTACTATAACAAATTGTCAAACCTGAGAAGGGTCAAGGGGACCCCTGAATTTATAACCAGTGGTCAGAAGGGCTGGTGTCCTAGGGCCCTACCTGAGGTCGGCATCTTGAAGTGAAGCCATTCTAATGGGAGACTGAACCTTTAACTTTGGAAACTGCTGCTAACTCTGGGTGATTAGCATCATAATTGTATTGTGGTACCTTAGGTGGGAATGAAAAAAACAGGGACACTATTTTTTTTTAAAAAGTATCCTTGAGGTAGAGACCACGTCCATTCCCCATGTCCAACCTTGCTTTTTTTCATATAACAATCTAGTTTTAACTTAGGCACATGTCAACCAAACAAAAAACTACATTTCTCAGCCTCTCTTGCAACTGTGCATATATGACTAAATTTTAACCAACAAGATGTATACAGCAGTGCTATACAACCTCCCCTTTCCCATTTTATGATGAAAGATATTTGCTATCCCAACTCTAATATTTTATCTTTGAACAGCAGACAATGATGCTAATTTGTTTCTTTCTTTCCTAGGAGTAGCATCAGAGATCCAAGACTTGCCTATCTTTAGAACATATATTATACTACATAGGATTATGAATTATATTTATCTGAAAGATTAATAAATTCTGCTTGAGACCCCAAGACTGTGTTGTGGCCAGTTGATAATAGTCACAAGTCCTGGATTCTGCATTTACAAAGGTGCATGTCAATACGTTTGGACACTATTTCCATATTTGCACATATTGTCATAGAAGCACCTGTAGGAAAAACTCCTCCATCAGGGCCATGGTCCAGCGGTGGTGCAGCTGCCAGGATTTGGCTGGGTGGCTGATGTCTGCTGCATGGAGAATCAGTGACATAGTTTTGGCTTTGTCAATCCTGTCAAACCAAGGACATATTTAAATTATCAGAAAAAGTCACCAATTACAGTCTTTTCTGAGTCTAAGTCTATGGAACTTTAACATGATGGAAAAAAATAACCTACCCTTCAGGTTGCTGCAAACTGTTTCTTATATTTTTAATTTGCTGGAAGTGACCTGACATGTCTGTAGACAAAACCATTTCAATCACTAGGTTCCGAAGATCCCTGTGGAGTCATCAAAAGACGAAAGGTTCATTTGGCTCTTGATGATTCTCAAGTAAAACATTTCCTTAATATTACTGACTAAATTTTATTTTTCTTTATGGATATAAGCACAAAATATGCTACTTTTTAAATGTAAAAGAGCTCACAAACGTTGACGTTATTTCATCCTTCAACTCTCGCAGCTTTTGGAAGTTGCCAGGAGAGTGCTCTGTGAATGATGCTCTTTAACATCTCCCCTTCAAGAACTGGATGTTCCCCCATGCACAACAACTGTCTACTACTCATAATTCCTAATTACTGTCTATCTGAAAGGAACCTGATCAACTTAAAAAAATAATTTTAAGGGGCACCTGGGTGGCTCAGTGGGTTAAGCCGCTGCCTTCAGCTCAGGTCATGATCTCAGCGTCCTGGGATTGAGTCCCGCCATCAGGCTCTCTGCTCAGCAGGGAGCCTGCTTCCTCCTCTCTCTCTCTCTCTCTGCCTGCCTCTCTGCCTACTTGTGACCTCTCTCTGTCAAATAAATAAATAAATAAATAAATCTTTAAAAATAATTTTAAATGCAGTATTTGCTATTATTAAAATCACCAATATGTATTCAGGATTTATTCAGTCCAAGCAGTGTGGTAGGTTCTTTTATATGAGGAGGTATTATTATTTCACACCAGAGGAGACTGAATTTTACCCAGTCACACAGGTAACTGGTAGATGGAAGAGATAAAATTCAACCCCAAGAGTTCCCAATCCTACAGCTGACACAAGGACCACTTCACTGTGCCAAACTTCTATCATAAGAACCCCAGAGAAAACGAGATGCCAAAGTAGGTGGGGATTCTTCATTTCAGCTTTTGAAACCCTGACTCTACAATGCATTGTAGACAGAGCTATTGGTACTACTGAGATTTTAATCACATTTTAATCTGAGCTATTCAGTGACGTGCATGAATATTTGCACACTAAACAGGGAAGGCTTGCATGCTCTATAGGTCATCGCTTGCTCAGTACAGATAGAGAAAAAGGTCACTTACACTGGAAATCATATTTTACTTTCATTCTGTGGCATGGCCAATAGAATAAGCTAAGTAAAATGTATGTGGTAAAGTTGAATTATAATCTTGTGTCAAAGATATTTAACCTAAAGTTTGTGTGATTGAATAATTTGTTTTTAAAACAGCCACATATTAGAGGAGCTTATGGAAATTCAATGGATTTTTAGATGGGCACTGTGAGAAATCCATATTTTAATTACTGTTGATGATATTAGATAGCTTGTGTAGAACACTTTTACCCAAATATTAAAGGAATAGAAACTAAAAATAGTTAATAAAATTGTGTCCTTTAAAAAGATTTCATTTATTTACTTGAAAGAGAAGAGAGAGCATGCATGCAAGAGAGCATGAGCGGGGTGAGGGGCAGAAGGAGAAACAGACTTCCCACTGAGCAGGGAACCTGATGGGGGTCTCCACCTATTCCAGAACTCCAGGAACATGACCTGAGTGGCAGCAGACACAGCCAACTGAGCCACCCAGGCACCCCTAAGTTATTCTTAATTACATTTTTTTCTCTGAAATTATGAAGAGACCCATATTACAATAGCAACTGAACCAAAATATTCATTTTAACCAGGAAAAGTGAGACAAAAGTTTTATGAAATCTATAAAATTTAGTATATTGTACTTTGCATATGAGATGCTAGATATTATCAATAATCAACTAATAATGTATTAATAAGCTAGGCAAAATAGTGCATAAGGGAAATTATTTATTTATGAATCTTCCTTACCAAAATTTTTGATTATTGCATTTATGGTAATTAAATTTACTTTAAGAAATAAATAGGTATGCAAACAGAAAGCCTACAAATCTGTAAAAATCTATTCATATTTTAATTTATGGTAACTTATCATCAACTTTCTGCTAGCAAATGTATCCTTTGTAGCTTTTTAGAAACAATGTTGGATCTATTAAATTCTACAATCCATATGATACTATAGCATTTGTTAAAACATTTCTATAAAAACATTCAATTAGGATGATTCTGAGTAGTTACTGTACAGAAATTTATAAAATATTAAAGGAATAAATTATTAGAATAATAAAGATGTTAAAGAACAAAACATAGTAGAAAAAAATCACACCGAAATAGCAATAGAATCAACTTTGAGAAGGAAAACGTTGAATTCAAAGGAATAACAATAAAAATTAATAATATTAAATGATATCTCTGGGAATAATGATCACTGACAAAAAATTAAACACTCTAAATGTGAATAATCATGTCTTGGACCACAGGAAATACCTCCAAACTTATCTCCCTACGCCTGCCTTTGCTCTTCTATTCTCCGCATAACACAGGCAGTGGTAACTTTAAAATCATTTTACAATTAGATGCTGGCCTTCTTAGCTGGAAATCCAACTGGGCTCTTGTTTTTTTCTTTCTTTTTTTTTTTAAATTTAATTTTATTTTTTCAGTGTTCCAGAATTCATTGTTTATGCACCACACCCAGTGCTCCATGCAATACGTGCCCTCCTTAATACCCACCACCAGGCTCACCCTGGTGAACCTCCCCATTCCCCTCCCCTGCAAAACCCTCAGTTATTGGACTCTGGACTGTTGTTTCTGGCAGAGTAAAATGAAAGGCGAACCAGTTTCCCAAAACAAAGTGTCTCCCACCACCCACATTAGATCTGCTTTTATAGTTGCAAAAGTGAGCCCGTATTTTTAACCCACTGAGCCACTCATGTGCCCCTGTGAGCCTCTATTTTTTACACAGCTTCAAAATGTCTTTGAAAAACCAGAAAGTTTGAGTATTTGGAAACGTACCCATCAGAAATTCGGGCTTGTTTTAAATCCTGAATTAACCTTTATTCATTTATTCACTCATTTATTTTGAGGCAGTTCTTTTTTTTTTTAAGATTGTATTTATTTATTTGACACACAGAGAGAGAGAGAACACAAGTAGGCAGAGCAGCATAGGGAGAGGGAGAAGCACAGGCTCTCCCCTGAGCAGGGAGCCCGATGCGGGCTCAATCCCAGGAGCCTGGGATGATGACCTGAGCCAAAGGCAGCGCTTAACCGACTGAGCCACTCAGGCGCCCCATATTTTGAGGCAGTTCTTGATTCCAAGGCACTTCATTTTTTTAACCTTTATTTATTTACTTTATTTACTTATTTTTATTGTGTTATGTTAGTCACCATTTTACCCCTCTGATATTTGAATGGGAAGCTTTTTGGCCCATTAACTAACTTTCAACAAAATCTTTGTTAAAGCCTTTGTTAAAGGCTTTTTTTTTTTTTTTTTTTTTTTTTTTTTAGAAAGTATAAGTAGGTCTCATTGACTAGTAGGGATATGCAGACATATTTGCACTAATAATTTCTATGTTAATCAGAAATTCATACTCAATTGGACATCCCTTATTTTTATTTGTTAAATCTGGCAGCCCTATAGTCAAATGAAAAGGCTGATGATGACCAAAAAATCAAGAAGTAGAAAAAGTTATGCTGAGTTGTAGGGGTACCTTGTATTATTTCCCTCTGTGCGGCAACAAGTATTACCCATCCATGGTGGTTTTTTTTTGTTGTTGTTGTTTTTAGCTGATGGATGCCTTGGAGAAACATAAGATTTCCCTCTGCATCTGGGTCATTTTAGCATATTGTATTTGTAATTTTTTCTTCAAACAGTGACTTTTTAATTTTTTTAAAAAACTAAACTCTGGGGCACCTGGGTGGCTCAGTGGGTTAAAACCTCTGCCTTCGGCTCAGGTCATGATCCCAGGGTCCTGGGATCCAGCCCCGCATTGGGCTCTCTGCTCAGCAGGGAGCCTGCTTCCTCCTCTCTCTGCCTGCTTGTGATCTCTGTCTGTCAAATAAATAAATAAAATCTTAAAAAAAATAGAATATAAAGCTAAACTCCATATATAGAAAAGTAATATATGAAGAAATCCATATTACAGTAAGATTTTGAATTTATTTAGGACCACATATTGGTATAATTAAATGGAGCTTCAGTACAGAGAGTACATCATTATGTATCCTAAACTATGTGTTGTGCGGTATGCAGTGTTGTGGACTGGCCATGATGTATACAGATGTGGAATTAGCCTGGGAAATAGCTCAACTCCAATCAGCAGAGCCTGGCTCCTGAACAACATCTTGTAGGTTCTAGTCCTTCTCACAGTCATCCAGTCAAGGGGAACTTTTGTAATATGAATTTCTTCATTTTAAATCGCATAATTTAAGTTTTTCCTGAAATTAAATTTCATCTGGGCTTCCTTTGAAACTCACCTCCAGTCATCTTTGGACAAATTTATCAAAACATTCATTTCTTCTTCTTGCATAAGTCGATAAGCTGCACTCACATGGTGATTCTCAAGGACAGAGCGATCATTATACAAAAGGGCAACATCTGACCTAAGAATTAAAAACAAAATGTCCAGTAGAGGATTTATCTTAGATTTCATGAGCATTTGCTAAATATACTCAAGTCACAAGATATCTCATCAATAAGAATTCTATAATCAAACACCTACATTTATGGAAGTACTTAGTTTCTTTTTTTAAACCATGCGATAGCTTTAAAAAAAATACTTTTTCTTTTTTAGAGCAGTTGTAGGTTCACAGCAAAATTGAGCAGAAGGTATAGAGCTTTGCCATACACCCCCTCACCATAGATATGTAAAACCACCTCCTCATTATCAGTATCCCACACCAGAGTGGTACACTGGTTATAATTTATAGGTCTACATTGAACGTCATTGTCACCCCAAATCAACGGTTTACATTAGGATTCACTCTTGGTGTTGTACACCCTGGGACTTTGGACAAATGTACAATGACATGCATCCACCATTATGACACTGCTCTGAGTAGTTTCATTGCCATAGAAATCCTCTGTGCTCAGTCTGTTCATCCCTCCCATGCCTATAACCCCTGGTAGCCACTGATCTTTTTACTTTTCTCCACAGTTTTGGCTGCTGAAGAATATCATATATTTAAAATCATATAGTATGTAACCCTTTCAGACTGGCTTCTTATACTTAGTAATATGCATCTAAGATTCCTCCATGTCTTTTCATGGCTTGATAACTCGACTCTTTTGAACACCAAGTAATAGTCCATTGTCTAGATCTATCACAAGTTAACCTCTCACCTACCTAAGGATTTCTCAGTTGCTTCCTTATGAATAAAGCTGCTACAAATATCCATGTTCATGTTTTTGTATAGACATAATTTTTCAGCTCCTTTTGGTAAATACTAAGGAGTGTTATTGCTGGACTGTATGGTAAGAATATGTTTCATTTTCTGACCAACTGCCAGAAATGGCTTCCTTAGTGGCTGTAACATTTTGCTTTCCCACTACAGTGCATGAGAAGTCCAGTGGCCACATATCATCACCAGTAGCTGGTGTCGTCAGTGTTCAAGATTTTAGCCATTATAATAGAGGTGTAGTGATACCTCATTGTTTAAATTTGCATTTCCCTTATGACATATAATGTGGAACACCTTTTCATATGCTAATTTTCCATCTGTATCTCTTCTTTGGTGAGGTGTCTGTTGAAGCACAGTTTTAAGTTGGGCCATTTATTATTGTAGAGTTTAGAGTTTTTTTGTGTATTTTGCACAACATCCCTTCTCAGATATATCTTTTGCAAATATTTCTCCTCACCTTGTGGATGGTCTAATTACCTTGATATTGTCTTTTACAGAGTATAAGTTTCTAACTTTAATGAAGTCCAGCTTACCAATTAGTTTTTGTGAATTTTGATTTAGTGTTGTATCTAAAAAGGCATTGTCCCATTCAAGATCATCTAGGTTTTTTCTTATGTTGACTTCTAGGAGTTTCATAGCTTTGCATTTTTACGTTTAGGTCTATCCATTTTGAGTTAGTTTTTGTGAGGAGAATAAGGTCTATGTCTAGATTTATTTTTTTGCATGTTCATTAGTTTCAGATCCATTTGCTGAATAGGCTAGACTGTGTTTTGCCTATTGCATTACCTTTGCTCCTTCATCAAAGATCAGGTGAAAGGTAAAACTACTTTTTATGTGTGTCTATTTCTTGGATCTTTCTTCTGTTCCGTTGATCTATTTGTTTATTCTTTTACCAATACCACACCATCTTGACTACTATAGCTTTATAGCGAGTCTTGAAGTTAGATATTATCAATTCTCCAACTCTGTTCTTCTCTTTCAGTAATGTGTTGGCTATTCTGGGTCTTTTGCCTTTCCATATAAACTTTAAATTTGCTTGTCAACATTCACAAACTACTTTGCTCGAGTTTCATTGGGATTGCTTTGAATCTATAGACCAAGTGGAGAAGGACTGACATCTTGACAATACTGAGTCTTCCTACCATGAGCATGGAATATCCCTCCATTGATTTAGTTCTTTGAATCTGTCATCAAATTTTTGTAGTTTTCCTGATATACATCTTATACATATTTGTTAGATTTATACCTGAGTATTTTAATTTTTTATGCTATTGTAAGTGATACTGTGATTTTAATTTAAAATTCCACTTGTTCACTACTGGTATGTAGGAAAGTGGCCAAATTTTGCACGCTAACCTTATATTCTGCAAACTTGCTATAATTGTTTATTAGTTCTAGGAGCTTTTGGGTCAATTCCTTTGAATTTTCTATATAGACTATAATATAACTTGTGAACAAAGACAGTTTTATGCTTTCTTTCCCAATCTTTATGTTTTCTGTCTCCTGTCCTTGCCTTACTGCATTAACTAGGACTTCCACTATGACCATAGTTTTAAAAAGGTAGTGAGAGAAATATCCTTGCCTTGTTCCTGACCTTACTGGGAAAGCTTCAAGTTTCTCACTGTTAAGTGTGAGGTTAGTCATCAGGTTTTTTGCAGATCTCCTTTATCAAGTTGAGAAAGGTCTCTTTTATTCCTAGTTTGCTGAGCATTTTTATCATGAATGGTGTTGGATTTTGTCAAATGCCTTTTCTCCATTTTGATATAATTTCATGTTTTTCTTTTTTAGCATGTTGATATGATGATTTCCTTAATTCACCAGTTTGGCCATAGTTTCCTTTTAATTATCTTAGTTTCCTTTTAATTATCATAGTTTGAATATACTTATGTCTTTTCTTTACAATTTGTAATTCAGACACCTGTAAAATAATCTAGATATGCCAAACAGAAAAAAAAAATTACCTGGTATCCTCATTCAAACATTGAATGAATCGAACCCTCTGCTGATGAATCAACCCATTCCAGATAGTTGATTACCAACTATTTTCTATGCCCTTAGACTAAAATTAGTTTGGATGGAGGGTAGAGGGAATGATGAAAATCATTTGATCTATTATGATTTTAGTTTTTTCTCCCTCATAATGTTGTGATTAAACTTGAATATTTAGATCCTACAGCATTAAATTAACTGAGAAAACCTTAAAAAAAAACACCAAAATCTGAAATGTGTGTTTTACCACCAATTTATAACAAACGTTATATTTTAGAGTGATGAACTCATCAAGGAAATTTTTTTGCTTTTCACCTGTCCATATTTTCACATCATTTAAGCAAACAAACTACTTCAAGCAGCATTGCAGAACATAGTGGTCTAGCATAAAGTATGAAATATTGCAAGCATTCTCAGATCTGTATCATGGAGCCCTGGCTTCTTCCTCTGTCCTCTTAGATTGCCAGATCATTTTGCAAGTGTGGAATAGAAGCGGGACCGCTATGTTTAATGTATTAAAATGGCACATCCACCCATGTATGTTGCCAAATTGGAGGCAGCAAAAATAGCAAAAGGGAAGTCAAGTTAAAACCTGTGCAACTTAGTTTCCACTTGCTGCCATGCCCAGACTCTTCGTTTTTCATTCCTTGTGGTAGACATATACTTCATCAGCACTGAAACTGCCTCATTAAGACTTACTGTTTTAGGCTTCTCAGTCAGTAGTACTGGTTATAGAACCGACATTACCACTGAATGTTTACCAAAGAATAGGAAAGGATAAATAAAATAAAGAATTAAAGAAACCTGGTTTCGGTTGCAAGGAAACTATTTGAGATCTGTATCTAATAATCTACTAAATAAACTAAGCTTTATAATCCAACATAGGGAAAATGACCTATGAGGTAGAACAATTACTTCATCTTTTATTTCTGGAACTATCATAAAAGTAGAAAAACATATGTAGTTAGCTAATGGTACATAATTCCATAATAGGTTTTCTTTTAATCCCAATGATGGCCTAAAAATTCTCTAACCAATAATCATAACTCAATATACAGAAAAGTACACCTGCAAACCTTGTTCAAGAGAGAACTGAATATATCTTGCCCAAGTATCTCCAGAAGTTCACGCAGATCATGGGAAAAACTGACATGTAAATCACATGTCATTTGTATCAGATGGCCTCAAATCTAGCCAGGGCAGTGTAACTACATGACATGGCTCTAAGTATCACTGTCCTTTACTTTCAGCAGCAAGCAAAGCTATATCTTTGAACTGGATTTAATTGTAGCACATTACTATGCTTTTGTCTCATAAATCCAATAAGATTCTGATAATACAGCACCATCTTAATGTTTGAGATGGTCTTTGACTGCTAAGAAAAGAACAAAACTCTAAGCAACATTCAGTATCCATGGTAACATGTAGCTCAGTATTTTTACGAAAAAGAAATTATCTCCATTTATTTACACTTTCAAGGATTTCATGAATTATAATGTCTGTATTGAACTCAGATCTAGCATTGCACTATGTTCTAAATTATTTTTTATTTTGCATTATCCAGTATATAGTTTTCTATATTAGAAAAGCATTCTAAATCTAAGTAACAATGAAAGATATAAAATACAATAGAATTATTGATACTTTTAACATAAGATCTTACTTTTTTTTGGACAAAATGGAAAGGTGTTAGAGTTTTAAAAGCACATTATATTGTTGTGTTTGTGGTCACCACAACATGTTCATTTATAGAATTCTTAAATTCTTGCATAATTAATCCTTTAATTGATCCCAGTAGGCAATATATAAGAAAATAAATAAAATACCAGACATTTTCTCCCCTTTATTTACAGAGTTTCTTAATGTAAAATTGGGGGGAAAATGAATTCTTCTTTCTCCCTCTTCTCTTTCTTTACTCTACCTTCTCCTCTTCCCTTTTTCTCCATTTCCTTCACCTTTTCTGCAGTCCAGAGCATAAGTAAGTTAGGACTCTTCATCAGTTGAAAACGGATGGTAAGGAGAAAGCTGGAAGTGATGGCCCGACACCACTGCTGGAGAAGGCTAGCCCTTGGCCTTCACTTTTCAGAGTAGAAAAAACAAGAAGTGTTCATGGATAACCAATCCCTTGCTCCCTTCTCCAATTGCTAAAACTGTGGGGCCAGGTCAGTAATGAGCTGTGTTTAACTAAAATATCACTCATTATGGATTCAGTGGATGTAGAAGGGTCTTTGACAAACAAAAATGATGTGCATGGTCTACCTTCACTTTGATGTTTGACACAAAAATGGAAGAGCTGCCTCTACTCTACAAATGTGTAAGTGATTAATATCCTCTTCCACATGAACAGACCTCCACGTCTGCCTTTTCCCTTCATGGTCTGTCAATCTCAAAAGCTCTGGGAATAGACGGAATGCCTTCCTCTGTCACATGCATATGGAATATTGTTCACCAATGAAATTGAAAGAGCTATCAAGCCATGAAGAGACATTGAGGAACATTAAATGCATATTATTAAGTGAAAGAAACCAGTCTGAGAAGGCTTTATATCACAGTATTTCAACTATTTGACATTTTAGAAAAGTCAAAACCACAAGATATTAACAAGACCAGTGGTTATCAGGTGTAAAGGCAGAGAGAGGAAGGGAGGGAGGGAGGGAGGAATAGATGATGCACAGGAGGTTTTAGGGTAGTGAAACTATTGTGTATGATACCATAATGGTGGATACATGGCATTATACATTTGTAAAATCCATTCAATGTGTAACACAAAAACTAAACTCTAATATGTATTATGGGCTTCAGTTAATAATAATGTATCAGTAGTGGTTCATTATAACAAATGTACCATACTGATGCAAGATGTTAGCAACAGGAGAAACTGTGGGGGTGGGGAAAGAGAGTTTATGGGAAATACGTACTTTCTGTTCAGTTTTTCTATAAATCTAAAACTGCTCTAAGAAATAAAGTCTACTATTTAAAAAAAAGAAAAAAATTAATTTTCCCTTAATAAGACTGGAGGGTTCTACAGTAATTCTAGAGCAATATCAGTCTCTCAACTTCCATCTCCATCTCAAGCAACTCTGACTAGTGAAAAACTTAGAGAAATGTCAGGGACTTATGTATATAAAGTTGGATCACAATGGGTCCTAGACACATTTTGCCTCTCAGGCACTGAGATTTCTGCAACCAAAAAGAACAGAGAGAAACTTTCTGTTATGAAATGAATTATGTCTCCCTAAAATTAACATGTTGAAGTCCCTTGTACCTTAGAATGTGACTGTATTTGGAGAAAAGGCTTTTAAATAGGTAATTAAAGTTAAATAAGGTTATAAGAGTGTGCCTTAATCCAATATGGCTGATGTTCTTATAAGAAGAAGAAGAGATACCAGGAATTTGTACCCACACAGAAAGGGTCATGTGAAGACAGTGAGAAGGTGGCCATTTAAACCAAGCAGAGAGGCTTCTGCAGAAACCAAACCTGCTGACACTTCTTGGACTTCTAGACCTCAGAACTGTGAGAAAAATTCTGTTATTTAAACCACCCAATCTGTGATTTTGTGATAATAGCCCTAGCAGACAGGTATATCTCCACTCTGGAAATTTGATTCTAATAACTGTCATTATTAGCACCATTAAAAACCTCATTTTCTAATTATTTTAAATTTAGCACTTCACACTAACCTGGAAATAAGGTTTCTTTGATTTTCTTCAAAAGCACAATTTTATTACTTTCACATACATAATGATACTAAACTAATGCCTTAAATAACATGTTGCAAGATTCATGTCAGTCAGATGTCTGAATTGTGTGATACTTCAAAGTATTAATTCTGGGCAGAGAGAAATTATCTGACACATTTTTACATTATTTAAATTGCTAAATATGTTAGTAAATATTTATACAGTTTTCTTGATAAATAATTGAAAAAGTGTTTGTAACTTAAGGAATTTTGCTAAAATCCATTAAAACTACTTACTAGACATCTTCACTGTTTTTTAAAAATTTTATTAAAAATAAGAGATATGGTATCTTGCCATTTGCGACGGCGTGGATAGAACTAGAGCGTATCCTGCTTAGCGAAATAAGTCAAGCGGAGAAAGACAACTATCATATGATCTCCCTGATATGAGGAAGTGGAGATGCAACATGGGGGATTAAGGGGGTAGGAGAAGAATAAATGAAACAAGATGGGATTGGGAGGGAGACAAACCATAAGTGACTCTTAATCGCACAAAACAAACTGAGGGTTGCTGGGAGGAGGGGGGTTGGGGGAAGGGGCGGTGGGGTTATGGACACTGGGGAGGGTATGTGCTATGGTGAGTGCTGTGAAGTGTGTAAACCTGGCGATTCTCAGACCTGTACCCCTGGGGATAAAAATATATTATATGTTTATAAAAAATAAAAAATTTAAAAAATAAGAGATACGAAGAAAAATAAAGTTTTAAGTTAGAAAAGTTCATGCTTTATGTAACTTACCTTGTCTGAATATGAAAGTTGTTTGTGGTTCCTGTATGCTCGTAATCATGAATGGCAGCAGCAAAGACCATTGCTAAAATTTCCAGTTCAGTAAGCCAGTGCTGGTAAATTAAAAAAAGATACTATCATATTTACAAAGCAGACTCCATGCTGTATTTCTACAAAAGAGATTTTCTGTGCAGACAGTATAAGTAATCATACAAATACATTAAATTATTTTTATTGATTTTAAATCCATTTTTCCTTCCTTTCTCACATGTGTTGATTGTGCATTATGGATGGTTCATGAGGTCAATGATTGTTTCATGGATTGTAGGTTCAAAATACAGACATTATAATGTTCCTTGCCAATCAGAAAAGGAGTACTTTTCCATCATTTAAAAGGTAAACCCTATGTGGATTTTTGAATTCACAGATTTATAAATCTGGGCCCTCATGAAATCGGTTACAGTTTAGTAATTTTTTTAGTTTAGTCACTTTTTAAAAAGATTTTATTTATTTATTTGACAGACAGAGATCACAAGTAGGCAGAGAGGCAGGCAGAGAGAGAGGAGGAAGCAGGCTCCCTGCAGAGCACAGAGGCCGATGCGTGGCTTGATCCCAGGACCCTGGGATCATGACCTGAGCCAGAGGCAGAGGCTTTAACACACTGAGCCACCCAGGCGCCCCTAGTTTAGTAATTTTTGACATTTGGGCCCATACACCATTAAAATATCTTTAGCTCAACTTTTGTAGAAGACCCTACTATGAAAAAATTTTTCACCTAAGAGTTGAAAATATTCACTTTGCTCATTAAACTGAACTTTGCTTATATAGTTCACATTAAGATTGGTAAGAGTTTCTAAGAATTTACCAAATTTGCTCTGCATAACACATATATTCTGACTGTGCAATTAAACCTAATAATAAAAGATAGAGCAAGTGTTTTCATTTAAAATCCAGACCACCCGCTTCATATACATTGATCTTTCTGTTATCAGGTGGATGGCTTAACAAAATTTCTCTGTTATTATAAGTCTACTAGGTAATTTGGTAGTTTATTCATCACTGAAATTTTGCGTAACAGTTTTACTACACTCTCTATTATGATAACCATGGGCCACTACTTAAATTGAAAATAAATAAAAGTAAGTAAAATTAAGTTCACTTTCCCCGGGGACAGAAGCCACACTTCAACTTCTCAGGAGTCACATGTGGCAAGTAGTTACCATATGGAACAGTGGCGATGTAGTGTTCCTGTCATCACAGAAAGTTCTGTTAGATAGTGATGCAAGTAGATGGAACTTGATTCTGGGATTGAAGGATCCCAATGACAAGGAGCTTATTCATTAGTAGTCTCACTCCACACACTTGAAACTATTACATTGTACAAAAAACAGAAAAATAGAAACTACATGCATACTTGATAAACAGTCACAGAAAAAGATACAATCGAAGGGCAGATAGAATGTCTATTTGGTGGCAGTGAGTTTGGAAGAAGGATGCACAAAGTTTTGCACCTAATGCCATGGGAGAAACAGAGAGATTCTAAATAGAAAGAGCAGATGCAGAATGATACTGTCGAGACCGATATGGAAATCGAATTGCCCATAGTACAGTTGTGTTGGAGAGTCAAGTGGAATGAGAATGGAAAGAGAGTGCAGATTATGGGAAGAGTTGATAGAGTACTTTGATTGGAGCTGATGAGTCTGGATTTTGTATAAGATGTAGGAGGGAGCTACTGTAGGTCCATGAGTCCAAAATGAGATGTGACAACTATTGGATATCATAATTGATAAAGGCATGATCTTATAAATTTTTGCTCCACTTCACATAATCTACCAGTTACCAGTCTGGTAATTGGCACATGGTAGGAACTTAATATTTGTCTGCTGACTTGAATTTCATGAGTTTTGCATTCGGAGGAGGCAGTAAGGAGTTGTGGAAAGAGAATATGGATAATCAGACAATCCTGGTTTTAAATCTTTGTTGGCCATGAGGCAAATTAGTTATTTACTCTCTCAGCCACAGTTCCATGAAAATAGAATTAGTGATCATTCCCTGTGGAATTTTAAGAGAAGTTTTTAAGTTAATGTATTCACTGTGTCTTTTGCAAATCTTGTATAATAATAAAATACAGAAAAAATGTCATTTTGCTGAACTTACTACCTTAAAAGCACTGTAGAAGGCATTGAGTCTGGAAAATAATTGTGAGCTAACATATCTTTAGTGATTACAATTCAAGAAGAAATGTCTCACAGCTGGATGACTGAAGCAGAAATGATTTTCAGACCAATGGGAGTTGATATAAGTAGCTATTTTGTGTTTATGGGTGCATTTAATTGTGAGTCATTAAAAGGAAGAATGGCCTCTATTATAGCCTGAAGTGGGACTGAGCCTCCAATGTCCCCAGTGAGACTGTGGAATTAAACACCATGAAATGGAAAGCAATTGAAGTTAAACCAGGCTTTGTACCCCAGAAACTCTCTGTTTTATTAAAAAAAAATTGATCCAAGAAACAGGTCACCAATTTTCTTAACCATATCCTAATTTTTCTAAAGATCTTTTTTATTTATTTTAGAGAGAGTGCACATTGGGTAGAGGGGCAGAAGGAGAAGAGAATCTTAAACAGACTCCTCACTGAGTGTGGAGCCCAATGCAGGGCTTGATCCCAGGACCCTGAGATCACAACCTGAGCCAAAACCATGAGTTAGACATTTAACAGACTGTGCCACCCAGGTGCCCCTTATGTATTTCCTATTGATTATATTTAAGATCAACAGATTTAACTGTCATTTAAAAAAAGTGATATTTAATACCTACAATAATATAGAAAATGAAGCTGCAATTATAAAAAACATTAAATTAGGGCAGCAGAGATGGGTTTTAATTACAGATTATCTCATAAGCATTTAAAATTATCTTCCTAGCTGTTAAAATTGATTATACTTATTTCCTGTTTTTAGTCTCATTATTCTCTGCTTCCATAAATAGTACTTCCTCCACGAATCCCTCTTATTTATTGCCACACTATGGCCCTAATAATTAAGTTTAAATGATAAAATAGTTTGAAGAGTGAAATATTGAACCCTCTCACTTAATTTAAGAGCACACCTATTTTGTATTAGTGAAAGTAGAATTTTGGGCAGATTTTTAGTTCCTTAGTTGTTCATTCATTTTACATTGGTGCCAAATGAGAATTCCAACACAGAAAGTGAATGCTTATATTCATTGATTTTGTAAGTGATTCATGAGAATATGCCAGAGAATGAGGCTGAGTCCCAGCACTCTTCCCAACTAGCACAGTGGTCAGTACATAACCTACATGCTTCTGGTTTCTCATGGGCAGATATAAAGGGTTAAAATGATGGGTCGTGAGCAGTGTAGACACTGTGTTTCATCTAAACCACAGTTTGCATTTTGCCTAGAGAAATGCCCAGGTAGACTAACTCTAAAAGGAGCAGTCCCCAAAATATATCATAGGGAGATACTGACTGCCATCAATAGTTATTATAATGATATCAGAAAGAAAGGAAAAGGAATTAACATTGGCTGGACATTTTAGCTAGATGGTCTCTTTTGTATAACCATCCTACTTTCCACTTATGAGGTAAATATTTTTATCTTTACTTGGCACGTGACAAAGCTGGATCTTAAAGAATTGAGTCAATCTGCCAAAGGTTACATAGCTATCAAATGGCAGAGCAGGAATTCAACCCAAAATCTGATTCCAAAGTTTCTGTTCCTTCCAGAGATCACAATATTCCTTTTATGGATGACTACAGCATTCATTACTTGAAGGAGACAATATGCAGAATACATTTTTCCCAGGTTTTAGAGGCAGAATTTCTAAAGAGTTTAACTGGGTATATTGATGGGTAGAAGCTCTAAATCGAGCTTTAATACTTATGATGTAAGTTTTCATATCTGAATTATTCAGTGTGTGTATGTTTATGTGTGAGAGAGAGAAAGTGAAAGTGTATGTGCATATTAAGGCTGGGAGAATTTCCGGTCAGAAAATCACATTGACCTATTAGTTCCGGTTGTGTCTAAAACAGCATAATTAACAACTTTCTTAGCTAAATTATAGGGTTGGACATCTTTTTCTCTAACTTGAATAGGATGAGACAGTTTGCTATAACTTATCCAGTAGTAAAAAGTATCATAATAATATTAATACATAATACACATAAAATAATACAATATATAATAAAAATAAATTGACGTTATTGATATTAGGATGTGTGTTAAATACCTACCATGTTTCAGGAACTAGGTTAGGTGCTTTACATATATGGTATCTGTGCCTCTTCATTGTCATCCTACATGGTGGTATTATTAGTCACATATTAATGACAAGAAAACCAAGGTAGTGAGTGAGTGATCTAGGTCATGGTAGAGCAAGGTTTCAAACCTATGTCTGGTTGCCTTGAAAGCCTACACACTTTCTACCCTTCCAAACATTGTTGTCTGGAAAGCCA